>NC_080377.1:92495649-92650800 GCF_014773155.1 Arachis stenosperma
TGGATTTATCCCAAGGCTAAAGGAAGGCATATCATCATCCCTTTGGCTAGGTTGGTGTTGTTTTTCGGCAAGGCTACTGCATTAAACAGAAAACAGTTCAAAAACAACCCATTAAAATTAATAAAAAGAACTTTTACGTGCAACTTACTCATTATCAGAAACTCCATAGATATAGTCATTGTTGATTAACTCGTTAATAACAGAACTCGTAAGAGACAACGTATGTTCTGGCTCTCTTTTCCTCGGTGAAGATATCTCGACAGCCTACTCTTCGGGTTTCGGAGGACAGCTGTAAGAAACAAAAGAGATAAAACTTACAATTAAAGCATGTAGTGAAGTGAAATTATCGGGATTTGTATAAGCAGTAAAACGTACACATCAACATGTACTTCTTCTTTCGATTGCTGTGCTGTTGCTTCTTTGCTGGGCTGCTGTTGCGGTTCCAGAAGGCTGCTGCATTAAATAGTAAACATTTCAATAATTATCCCAAACTATTATCATATTCCATTAAAAAAAATAAAAAGTATTTTATGAGCCCACCAAACCGAATCCCATTGATGCACTGAATAAAAACATGATAAATAATGAAACAGCTAGAAAAGCATTACTGCATGCAATCAAAATAACCCTAAATCTTGAACACACTAGCTATCAAGTGATTTAAAATAACCAAGCCCACTGAACCGAAATTAAACAATGTGGTAAACAATGGTAAAACTTACAATTAAGGTTCTTCTTCTTCTTCTTCTTCTTCTTCTTCTTCTTGTTTGGGAGGGTGCTGCATTAAACCGAAAAGATTTCAGTAACGATACATATTTTTCTAATAAAAAGAATTTTAATTACCAACTAGACCAAAGATTATAAAAATGATATTAATTAAAACTTACACATTAATCGAAGGTTCTGGTTCTGTATACCTTGGTGAAGATTCCTCAGCAGCCTACTTTTGTTGTTCAGTTTGTTGTGCCGGTGGTTCTTTTCTGGGCTGCTGTTGTGGTTCCCAAGGGCTGCAGCATTAAAAGGGAAGCAGTTCAATAAAAATCCTAAACTATTATCATATTCTATTAAAAATAATAAAAAGTATTTTATGAGCCCACCGAACCGAACAAGATTCATGTGGTGAATAAATATTTATAAACTTAATCTTCATCAGAGGTTTGTTGTGTTTGACTTTCTAGAGGGACATAGATAAATTTATCATTGATCAACTCTTCCTAAAGAGAACTTGGAAGAGACAACGCAAGAGGATTTCAAAGGAATGTAAACAAGGAAGAAGTTAATGTTGAATAATTAGAATTTGTTCTAAGAAACGGGAATCTCCACATTCAAAAACTCACATTTTCAAAGGTTCAGAATGAGTTTCTTGTTGAACCTCAATGATTTGCAGCTCAGAATTGGGTGTAGCGCTAGTGACATTTAAACACATTTTCCATGAGATTAATTAAACAAAATATATTACCTAAATCTAAATGAGTAACATAAATAGTTTTAACTTACACTGGTAAACTTTTAAAAGTCTTTCTTGGATGGAATTTCTTTTTTCTAAAATATTTTACCGTGGTTTCCAGGGTATTTTACCTAAAAAAAGATAACAAATTAAAATTAGAAACCAAGATTAAAAACAGAGGTCTAGAAACACATGAAATTCATTTTTGGAAACCACCGAACCAAAAGTAAAGAGTGCAACGAACCAATTTATCTGGTATTGTCTTGGGCATTTATAGACAGTGTGCAACTTCCCTGAGTCTGCAAGAGTGGTTCACTTCTGAGATTTACAGTCAGCAGTCTAACAAAGATAAATAAATATTTGCAATTGAATCCAGAGGAATTATAAAAGGTTCTATCAATAGTTAGCAAAGAAAGAAAAATAACTTAGTAAAAGAAAACAAATCTTACATCTCAGACAAAACATTTTGTGGCTTCGTCGAGTCAAACAGATTCGGAGCAACCTTCGCTGTTTGAGCTCCATCGTTTCTTTTCTTTGACCTCTTTTCTCTTATTGTCTCCAATGCTTGTCTTCTTCTTTCTGCAACACTGTCTTTTATTTTTTCAAATCTGAAAGTTCATAAAATAAGTTTGAAGGAACCTAGAACGAAAGAATCAATAAAGTAAAAGAAAATATGACTCGAGAAATTTACTGCTTGTCAGATTGTGTTTACTTTTTGCCACCCTTTGCGGTTGTTTTCTTTTTATTATGGGTGTTTCCTCAATTTCTTTTTCTCTGCAACACAGACAAAGACATTGAATTTATACCGGAGAAAAATATAAGCAAGAAAAAAACACTAACAATCAAGTGAACAAAACTGATAAACACCACCAAACCGAAAGAAATTCATACATCGAAGAAAACGTGATAGTCATTCAATCATCAAGAAAAATATTTTCGGATCAAAAAGAACTCAACTTGAGCAACTGCACTAAACAATATCACATTTGTACTTTACTTTTACTTAACTAGCATACATAAACAAATTTAAGCAAAGAAATGCAAAAACTAAACCAGATGAATATCATACAATAATATAAATGAACATCACCCAATAGTTACTATCGGCACATGCTTTCTTTTTTTGCTTTATTTTTTAACCACCTTTTGTGGTTTTTTTTTATTCTTTGTGCCAATTTTTTCAATTTTTTCTTCTCTACAATACATAAGAACAAACGCATAAAAACAGCTTTAAGCAAATACAAATTAAATGAAATAAATATGAAGATCAAACTTACTAGTTTACGGATTCACTTTTGCTTTCTGAATCCGTTGGAGTGCTTTCATTTTCAGTTGTTGTTTATGAATCCATATCAACAAGCTTTTGTTTTTTAACCACCCTCTTTTGTCTTGTTTTTTTTGCTGATGGTGTTTTGTCAAATTCGGATTTAGTTTTAGATTCAGAAAATCTTTCTTCTTCCGAAGAAGAATCCAGTTCAACAATTTTCTTTTTTTTCTTTCTTTCCTTTCTCCTTCTTATCTAACTTCTTTTTTTTTTCTTCCTTCTTATGTTCTTTCTGTACAGAAGTCCCTAAAATAGAAATTTATTTAATGAGAAATACAGTAACAATCAGCTGAATCAAACAATAGTAATATGTTGAATAAAACGCCATGAAATGTGATAATTATTTAATGATCAAAAAAATATTTTTGCATGCACAAGAACTCAATTGAAGACACTAACAATCAGATGAACCAAACGGATCAAAGCCACAGAACCGAATAAGATTCATATGGTGAATAAAACGTGACAAATATTTACTATTGAAGAAAATTGCTTCTGAATGTACAAAGATTCAAATGAACACATTAACAATTGCAAGTAGGAAAAATAAATTAACTATAACCTAAAACACAAGTTTATTTAGTTACTAGATTATTTTAGAAGCATTTGAAATGAAATTTTAGGGAGAATTTTTTGTTTAATTTACCAATGGGTCAGTTGCTTCCCTCGAAATCCAGTCAAGAATCTTTTGCTTTGTCCAATGGCCCACCCACGGTGCTGGGGAGCATCAGGTCCAAATGGGCGAGGGAACTTAGTTTCACGGAAGTATATCAGCATCAAAATAAAAACACAGCCATCAACGGACTGTTTCGTTCCCTTTCTCTTGTTTTCTATTCCTTTCATCAAGAATTTGAGCACATGTTTTGCCCAATCCCCCTCATGGATGTTGTCCACATGAAAGATAAGCGCTTATGAATCGAGGAAGCCACGCTTACCGTGGTCGGCAGCAGGAAGCACTTTTGTATGAAGACGACAAAAGTCCTTTTGAATTTTTCCAGTTCTCCTCCCCTTCAACACTTATATCCAGCACATTCCTTGTCAAAGTCGCCAACGAAATATTTTTGACGCTATCAAATATTAACTTATCTTCCGGATTCAGTTTTATGTAATCAACCTTGTCATCAAAAAGATTTCCTACAATATTTTAATAGTAAAAAATCAGCCAAAAAGGTATAGCAATGAACGGAAAATAAACAAGAAGTAGAAAGTGTATTACCACCGTTGTTTATGCCTAGTGCAGCTGCTACCTTCTGAGGAGTTATTTTAATGTTCCCTTGGAGAGTTTTCAAGCATCCCTTATAGTCATCAATCAATCAATCAATCAATTCTCTCAATAGGGCGTGAGAGACATTCATTTTTGGGACATGTGCCAAGGCACCAAATCCCATTTGTTCAACTATATCTCTATTTTCTTGACTCATATTCCTAAATATAGTTGCTATTGCCTTTGTTTGGCATCTGCAATCATGAGTTTTCTGCAAGTTTTGAAACAGAATGTGAGGATACTTTTATAATACAAAATAGATATTATTTGAACAAAAGCGGATAAACATATTTAATATGCTTACATTATAATGTGGCTTCTCCTTTTTTGTCACCATTGTCTTGTTTTGTTTTGCTGTAATGAAAAACTTTGGTCAATACTTCAGTCAATACACTGAAAAGCACAAGCATGCAGTAAATATCAAGTTCAAATCCCGAGTTATATTTTAAAAATGCAATCAGAATAAAACCTAAACCCTAAATACACTAAATAACTAGTGAATGAGAATAACCAAGCCCACCGAACCGAATACAATCCATGTGGTGAACAAATCATTATAAGCTTTCAATTATTTTGAATAGTATTTTCTCATGCAAAAATAATCAAGTTCAAAGGCCTAGTTACACTATTGGTGTGCAAAATTTAACTTCGCACAACTGAACCAGCAAGTACACTAGGTCATCCAAGTAATACCTGAGGTGAGTCAGGGTCAATCCCACGAGGATTGTCGACTTGGATCAAACAGTGGTTATCTCATAAATCTTAATTAGGCGGATAGAAAAGTTGTTTATTGGTTGAAAGTGCACAAAAGTAAAATAAAGATTACGTTACTTAGTGGTTGTGAATTCAATGATAAGAAGATGGTTAAGGATTTGGAGACGCTTTGTTCTTCTGGATCAGTGCTTTCTTACTGTCTACTCTAACTGTGATTGATTTCTTCTATAGCAGGCTATATGTGATCAACGCCGGTTTGAGTGGCCACCAATCTTCCTCTAGGCTGAACACCAGGTTTAGTGTGCATCCAGTCTGAATGAGGGTGAAGCTCCTGCAGTTCATTCCCTTGGTAATCCTACTCAAAACGCCACAGACAAGGTCGAATCTTTTGGATAAGAGAATGCTGCGCCTTGGTTCTAGCCTTTACCACAAAGACCCTAATCTCCCCATACCTCGGCTGAACTGATGTCTCGAGAAGTTCCCAACGAAGTCGTGGATTAGCTGTCTAAGAGATATATCCTCAAGCTAGTTGTTCATTGATATCCGATGAAAGACGCTTGCTGGACCCATGTAGAATAGAGATAACTTTTGACGGTTCAATGAAAAACCACTATTTTATGGTTTACAATACGTTTAATTGTGTGGTTTTATCATGGTCTTTACCCACTTATTCATATAATTAGCATGCATTTATATTTCCTTCCTAAAATTATTACATGATTGAAAACATGCTTCCTTGGTCTTAATTTAGCGAATCTTAATCCTCTCTTATTACCATTCGATGCCTTGATCTGTGTGTTAAGTGTTTCAGGCTTTGTAGAGCATGAATGAGTGAGAGATTCGGAAGGAAGCTTGCAAAAATGGAAGGAACACAAGAAATTGAGGAGATGACCAGCGAGAAGTGACGCGAACGCGTCAGCGACGCGATCGCGCGGAAGAAAGGAATTCGCAGTGACGCGGCCACATGAGTGACGCGGACGCGCGGATTGGAAAAGCAGAAGCACCGCGGAGGCATGGACGACGCGCCCGCATGGAAAAGAAAAACTCCGAATGACGCGTCTGTGTGACGTACGCGATCTGTAAAATTACAAAAGTCACTGGCAGAGATTCTGGGCCGGATTTTAACCCAGTTTTCGGCCCAAAAACACAGATTAAATTCAGGGAACATGCAGAGACTCATGAGGCATTCATAATTCACAATTTTAGTTCGAGATGTAGTTTTTAGTGAGAGAGGTTCTCTCCTCTCTCTTTAGGATTAGGATTTAGATTTAGGATTTTAGTTGCTTTAAGGATTATCTTTTTATCAGGTTCAATATTCCTTTTTCATTACTTGCTTTCTCAATTTAGTTTATGAATTCTTCTATGTTATAGATTACTCTTTCGAATTAATGTTATTTGAGGTATTTTCAGATATATGATTTGTTTCTTTTATTTATAATATAAATAATTTGGATTTTTCCCTTTTGGCTTTTGTTGAGTAATTGGTGACGCTTGAGCTGTCAAATAAAGCAGTGGTTGAAATTGGTTGTTGCTCATTAATTTGAATTCCAATAACTCTAGCCTTTCTTAAGGAAAGAGTAGGACTTTAGGTATGAAATTAATTAGTCCACTTGACCTTCCTTTGTTTAGTAAAGGTTAACTAAGTGGGATTGAAATCCAATTCTCATCACAATTGATAAGGATAGGACTTCCAGTTCTCGTACCTTGCCAAAGGTTTATTTTACACTTATTATTATTTTATTTTACTTGTCATTCAACTAACTTTTTACCTTAATCCAAAACCCCAAAACACACTTTTTCATAACCAATAATAAGAACATACCTCCTTGTAATTCCTTGAGAAGACGACCCGAGGTTTAAATACTTGGTTATCAATTTCAAAGGGGTTTGTTACTTGTGACAACCAAAATGTTTGTAAGAAAGGTTGATTGCTTGGTTTAGTAACTATACTTACAACGAGAGTTTACTATAACCTCTAAACCATCAATCTTCAGTTCTTCAAAATGGCGCCGTTGCCGGGGAATTGCAAACGTGTGCCTTATTATTGGTTATTGTAAATATTTTTCAAAAAAAATTTAGATTTTTATTTTAAAATTTTTATCTTATCTTATTTTTTAAAAAAATCATATCTTTTTCAAAATCCTATCTTATTTTTTTTTTCAAAAATTATATCTTTTTCAAAATATTTTATTTTTGTTAGTTTTTGTTTTTATTTTCTCTCACTACTATGAACTCTCACCCCTTTGGCTATGAGTCTGGTTACAATTATGTTGCAGGAAGAAGAGATTACAATAAGAACATGCATCAAGGATGGAACAATCAAAGATGGGAAGAGCCCCAAGGATTTAATCAACCCTCATGGCAACAACCACCTCCAATGGATTATCAACAACCGTTCTGTGATGCATATCAAGGCAATGGCTATGGTGAGCACTCTTTTGATTATCAACAACCACCACCATACACCTATGAACCCCCTCCTCAACATAGCTTTAGACCACCATACTTACGAGTCCCTTACCACCAAACACCCTCATACGATCCTAACCCGTACCCACCATACCAACCACCTTATGAGCCAAATGAACCATACACAGAACCACCACCTCAATATACACCATCTCCTTATCATTATCAAGATGAACCACCCTCCTATCCACCCCAAACCTACATAGAGAAAGCATTTACCGATCTAAACTCTACTATACAAGCTCTCGCCGCCCGAATCGGACCACCAAATACCTTCAACAATCAACCCTCAAGCTTTAGTGCACTTTTTTTTCAACCACATAATGATCCACCCATCCCATCACCACCATCCATGGAAGAGCACCCACATCTATCAATCCAAGAGCAAGATGATCCCAATTATGATATTGATATGGAAGAAAAGAGAGAGGATCGTTTTCGCAAATCCATACTTCATAAGGAGCTAGAGGAGGCAGTAAAGGTGAAGGTAGAAGAGACCCTTGAAGGTGAAGGAGTAATTGAAGGGAGTTGTCATGGAAAGGTAATCATCAAGGAGGAACAAGAGTCAAGGGATCATTTCAAAGAAACAATAGATCAATTTCATGCAACCCTTCATCAACTGGAGCAAGCAATAAATCAATTATCTTCCAGACGTTCAGACATCCAATAGACTCCCATGGCCCCATGTGGAGAATCCAATGAAGAACGTAGCATGAGGGAGACACTAGAGACTCCAGTAGACAATAAGGAACATGACTTTGTACTGGAACAAGTGGAGGAAGCCATAATAGTTGCAGAAGAAGAAGTGGTTGCAGACTTAGGAGATGCGGAACCTCCATGTGAAAGTCAAGTTATAGAGCCTCCTTCCAAGGCAATTGCAATTGATGCTGAAGAGGGTGTACAACCTCCAAGGCATATCATGGTTGAAGACTTGGAAGAGGTTGATCAAGAGATGGAGATTCAAGAAGAAAAAGCACAACCTCCCATACCCTTGGTGAACGATGAAGAAAAGATTGAATTGGAAGAAATCCACAAAGAGGAAGAGGTTGATATTGAAGAAGATTGCAAAGAGGTGGAAGTTGTCAGAAGAGAGCACAAGGGAGTAAAGCTTCCACGTTCATTCCAAAAACCTCCCCCTAAGTTGCCATCATCCTTCACAACATTCAAGTGGGTAAAATTCATATCCCTTAGCCTTCTAATTCCACTTGAATATTGGCTACTGGAGACGGATGGTCAACTTAGAGCTCTTTGTGGCATTAAGAGTAAGAGGAAGATGGTCAGAGCTAAGAATTGTCCCGCAAGGTTTATTATGGTTGGAAACTCAAAGTTTAAACACAAAGGTTGGTATAGAGCTCAGCTGAATGGGTCTAGGAAGCTGTTTGGTTACTTCAGTGAGAATTCTAAAGTTGAACCACCCGGATGGAATCATGGTAATCAACTTGAAGACGGGTGTAGAAACACGATTTGGGATCCCGGAGGATATTGGATTTGCAAACATTGGTGGAGATTCCTGTATCAGTACAAGCATAAGCCACCATGACAAGGAGCTCGCCAAATGTCCAACTTAAGGACTTTAACTAAAAGTGCTGGGTGGGAGATAACCCACCATGGTATGATCGTTTCTTCTTCAGTTTGAATTTTTGTCTATTTTTGATTTTTGATTGAACCTGGAATTTTTGCATATCATTCATTGCATTTTTCATTCTGCATACTGCATAAAAAAATCTGCATGCGACGCGAGCGCGTCGTTGACGCGTCCGCGTCACCTGTGCGTTTTGAAGAAAGGATAATTGAACAGAGAGTCATGCGAGAGCGTGGCGGGAGGCGTGCCTTTGGCACAAATTGATCCACGCGACCGCGTCGCTGATGCGTCCGCGTCATGTGGGAACAATGCCTCCCACGCGTCTGCGTCACCCACGCGAATGCGTGCCTCAAATTCGACATAAAAAGGGTGTATAGCCGAAAGTTGCGCTAGAATTGGGCTGGACTCGCTCTAGCAGCACAAGCCCTGCCACGCGAACGCGTACCCCACGCGTTCGTGTCAATCCCCACACTATGGCCTATCACGCGATCGCGTCACCCACGTGGCCGCGTCACCCAAAATCTTGGCAAAATGAGTTTCAAATAGAAAGTTGCGCGAGCGCACGGCTGCCCTCGCGCCTGTAGCACAAATTCACTCACGCTACCGCGTGCCCTACGTGGCCATGTCACTCGACAATAGCGCCAACCGCGCGAACGCGTCCCTCCGCGTTCGCATCGCCTGCGCCGCACAGCTTATCTAGATCAGCCAAGATATCTCATCTTTTCTTCCCCAAATCTAATCTTTTCTTTCCCTTCTTATTTCTTTCTTCCTTCTTTTCTTTTTTTTTTCTTTTAATTGGTGTTGAAAATTTATTTGGGTCATTATTTTGCTTGTGGATTTTTCAGAAATTATTTGACAATTATATATCATTCTTTTAAAGGGTGCTTGCATGTTCAATTTAATATTTTTCATACCTTATTTAATATGCATGCTTTATGTTTGTGAAAAAGCCCGTATGGCATCATGCACTTTTCTACATTATTCTATTCTACTATTCAATACTTGCTTTTCACAAATTTCCTTTACTATTTTATTGACTAAATATAATTATTAATACAAACGTTATTGTTAGTTTCTCACGACTAACAATACATTAAATCTTTTGATGCTTGATCTATACTACTCATGCCCTTGCCGGCATGCTAATAAACATCTTGCATCCAATACTCCCAATGCCCTTCTATATTTCCATTGATGAACTGATCACATGGAATCACGACCATGTCTTTCATTCACTATTTTCCTTACTTGGCATGATTATCACTCGTACCGCCCTCCTCTTTGCTCTATCCCTTTGACTTCATGTCCCTTTCTCTTCTCCCTTTTTCAAGATGGCCACCGGAAAGAGTAAAGAGAAAAACTCTACAACGAGCATCGGCTGAGGAACCACAACAGCCGCCCACCTGTACATCTCAGCATGCACCGAGGACGGTGCAACCTTTGAGTGTGGGGAGGTTGATACCGATCTCCACGGGTTAGTTAATCCCTTCTCAACACCAATTTTTGTTTTTCATTATTGCATTTGCATGTTTGATTGCATGTTTATTTTTTATGCATATTTTACCACTTGGTTAAAGTAATATTTTCTTTTTCAAGAAATTTTTATAGTATTTCACTAATTTAAATAAAACTTTTTGAAAAACTTGTTTGAAGAAATATTATTTTGGAACATAGTTTAGAGCTCGAACACATAAAACTAGTGAGATTTTGAGCCTATTGGATTGGTTGCATTTTATCAACCAATATTTTATTTTTGGTGTGTGTTTTTCTCTCTAAAATTGTGATCTTTGTCTTGCTTAATTCTATATTTCCATTGTTTGATGTATGCATGCACTGATATGATTGAGGCCTTTGTTTCACTAAGCTTACATAACCATATGGCCTTACCCTTTCATTATCCTTTGCAAACCAATTTGAGCCTAATATACCCATTTGTTCTTTACTCTAGCTCATTACTAACTCTAAGCGGAAAATAATAATGTCCTTAATTTGAATTCTTGGTTAGCTTAGACTAGTAAAAGTGCTTATGATTTAAGTGTGGGGAAGTTGGGTTTGAAAATATTTGGTTTGAATAATTGGGTGTTGTATATTTTAGTGAAAATGTGCAAAATAATTGTTGAGCACATGTTATTGCATTCAATACTTTAATTATATGCATTGAGAAAAAAAAGTGAAAAAGAAAAAAAAAAGTAAAGAGCAATTAATAAAAGGGGACAAAATGCCCCAAAATAAATAAGTGAAATCAATGCATATGAGCTGTACTCAAAACTTGGAATGTATAAATATGTAGTAAACACAGTTGATGGGAAGTTAGATTTTGTATTTTAATTAAATGAATTGTCTTGAGTTAGGTGGAAAGTTTATGTTAATTAAGGATTCAAATTTTAGTCCACTTTGCCAAATACAATCCTACCTTGACCCTAACCCCATTACAACCCTTAAAAGACCTCTTGATTTGTGTATTGGTGCATTAAATTTTTGTTGATTGTTAGATGAAGAGCAAGCTATAGAAAGCAAGATTAGTAGAGAATTAAGAGAATTGACCCTAGACACTTGAGAGTTAGAATGATATACACTACTAGTAAGGGTTCAGTACTTAATTCTATGTTTCCTGCTTTCATGAGCTATCTTTTTCTTGCAAGTTATTTATATTGTATTTTGTGATTTGAATTAGTGAAATCCAGTTCATATTTATTCTTGAAGGATTTATTTACTTTTTCACCAAGTAGGTAGAATCATTTTAGCATGTAGTTGCATTCACATTCATAGGTTGCATTGCATAAGTCTTGCCTTTCCCTACTCATTTATTTGGTCTCCTTGAGTTTAGCATGAGGACATGCTAATGTTTAAGTGTGGGGAGGTTGATAAACTACTATTTTATGGTTTACAATATGTTTAATTGTGTGGTTTTATCATGGTCTTTACCCACTTATTCATATAATTAGCATGCATTTATATTTCCTTCCTAAAATTATTACATGATTGAAAACATGCTTCGTTGGTCTTAATTTAGCTAATCTTAATCCTCTCTTATTATCATTCGATGCCTTGATCTGTGTGTCAAGTGTTTCAGGCTTTATAGGGCATGAATGAGTGAGAGATTGGGAAGGAAGCTTGCAAAAATGGAAGGAACACAAGAAATTAAGGAGTTGACCAGCAAGAAGTGACACAAACGCATCAGCGACGCGACCGCGCAGAAGAAAGGAATTTGCAGTAACGCGGCCGCATGAGTGACGCGAACGCACAGATTGGAAAAGCAGAAGCGACGCAGAGGCATGGATGACGCGCCCGCATGGAAAAGAAAAACGCCGAATGATGCGTCCGCGTGACGTGCGCGATCTGCAGAATTACAAAAGTCGCTGGCAGAGATTCTGGACCGGATTTCAACCCAGTTTTCGGCCCAGAAACACAGATTAAAGTCAGGAAACATGCAGAGACTCATGAGGCATTAATAATTCACAATTATAGTTCGAGATGTAGTTTTTAGTGAGAGAGGTTCTCTCCTCTCTCGTTAGGATTAGGATTTAGATTTAGGATTTTAGTTGTTTTAAGGATTATCTTTTTATCAGGTTCAATATTCCTTTTTCATTACTTGCTTTCTCAATTTAGTTTATGAATTCTTCTATGTTATAGATTACTCTTTCGAATTAATGTTATTTGAGGTATTTTCAGATCTATTATTTGTTTCTTTTATTTATAATATAAATAATTTGGATTTTTCCCTTTTGGCTTTGGTTGAGTAATTGGTGACGCTTGAGCTGTCAAATAAAGCAGTGGTTGAAATTGGGAGTTGCTAATTAATTTGAATTCCAATAACTCTAGCCTTTCCCAAGGAAAGACTAGGACTTTAGGTATCAAATTAATTAGTCCACTTGACCTTCCTTTGTTTAGTAAAGGTTAACTAAGTGGGATTGAAATCCAATTCTCATCACAATTGATAAGGATAGGACTTCCAGTTCTCGTACCTTGCCAAAGGTTTATTTTACAGTTATTATTATTTTATTTTACTTGTCATTCAACTAACTTTTTACCTTAATCCAAAACCCCAAAACACACTTTTTCATAACCAATAATAAGAACATACCTCCCTGCAATTCCTTGAGAAGATGACCCGAGGTTTAAATACTCGGTTATCAATTTCAAAGGGGTTTGTTACTTGTGACAACCAAAATGTTTGTAAGAAAGGTTGATTGCTAGGTTTAGTAACTATACTTACAACGAGAGTTTACTATAACCTTTAAACCATCAATCTTCAGTTCTTCATTCAACTCATTCATAAGGTTGAAGAACGATGATATATCTTATGAGAGAATCAAACACGAATTGAAATAGAATAGTAGTACTTTTATTAATCCATAAAACTCAGCATAGCTCCTAACCTTAACCTAGGAGGTTTAGGGACTCATATTGTACATAATAGTGTTTGAAAATAATGGGGGAGGAAGAAGATTGATAAACCCTATTTTTAGGGTTTATCTTGTGCTTAATTTAGTGGATTTTATCCATTATTCTCGCACTTATTCATACAATTCGCATGTTTTACATTTTCCTTCCTAATTTTCTGCTATGATTGAAAACATGCTTCTTTGGCCTTAAATTTGGTAATTTTAATCCTCTCTTATTACCATTCGATGCTGTGATATGTTTGTTATGTGTTTTCAGGGTTTATAGGGAAGAAATGGCTTAGAGGATGGAAAGGAAGCATGCAAAAGTGGAAGGAATACAAAAAATTGAAGGAATTGCTAAGTTGTCAATCTTGACCTCTTCGTACTAAATCGATCATAACTTGAGCTACAGAGGTCTGAATGAATCGGTTTCAGTTGCGTTGGAAAGCTAACATCCGGGGCTTCGAAATGATATACAATTTACCATAGTTGCCATGCAGTTAGACGACACATATGCGTGGATGACGTGTACACGTGATCAGAAATTTTTCAGCGACGCGTACGCGTGGCTGACACGTATGCATAACGAGCGTCACGTGCTGCAACGTATCAGAAATCACTGGGGGCAATTTCTAGGCTATTTTTGGCCCAGTTTTTAGCCTGAAAATAGAGATTAGAGGCTGGGAGTGGAGCATAATGGGGAGGAATAATTCACTTCTCATTCATTCACTTTTGACATTAGTTAGGGTTTTAGATGTAGTTTTCTAGAGAGAGAGGCTCTCTCCTCTCTCTAGGTTCTTAGGTTTTTAGGTTTATTTCTTCTCAAATTTCAGGTTTAATGTTCTTTTATTTTAGTTTTCTTCTACTTTTATTTATTCTATTACTTTAGTTTATCTTCTTCTCTTGTTAATTTCCCTTTTCCACCATTTTTATGTTTATGATCTCTTGTTACGTTTGGTTTCTTTTAATGATATTTATGTTCTCTATGTTTATTGTTACTCTCTTTAATTGTTAATCATTTATGTTTGCAATTGGTTGTTTTGATTTTATTATCTCTTATTAATTCCCTATGTTTTTATTTTGCGCCTTCCAAATGTTTGATAAAATGCTTGGTTGGAGTTTAAATTAGCTTTCTATATTCTTGACTTGGATTGATTAGTTTAGACTATAGAGTTATCAAATTCTCTTGTTGAAGGATAATTGAAAATAGCTTATTGGCTTAGGCTTCACTAAATCTAGTCTTTGATTAGGACTTGTGAACCTAAGTTGATTTTGCTCACTTGACTTACCTTCATTGTAGAGGTTAACTAAGTGAAAGCGAAATACAATTACCATCACAATTGATGACGATAACGAGGGCATGACTTCTAATTCTCAATCCTAGTTAAGAGTTTTCTTAGTTATTGATGAGCGGATAATTTGTACCCTTTTTGGCATCGCTTTTAGTATGTTTTTAGTATATTCTAGTTAGTTTTTAGTATATTTTTATTAGTTTTTAGTTAAAATTCACTTTTCTGGACTTTACTATGAGTTTGTGTGATTTTCTGTGATTTCAGGTATTTTCTGGCTGAAATTGAGGGTTCTGAGAAAAAATCTGATTCAGAGACTGAAAAGGACTGCAGATGCTGTTGGATTCTGACCTCCCTGCACTCGAAGTGGATTTTCTGGAGCTACAGAAGCCCAATTGGCGCGCTCTCAACGGCATTGGAAAGTAGACATCCTGGGCTTTCCAGCAATATATGATAGTCCATACTTTGCCCAAGATTTGATGGCCCAAACCGGCGTGGCAAATCAGCCTCAGAAATTCCAGTGTTTAACGCTGGAACTGGCATAAAACTTGGAGTTAAACGCCCAAACTGGCATAAAAGCTGGTGTTTAACTCCAGAAAAGGTCTCTACACGAAAATGCTTCATTGCTCAGCCCAAGCACACACCAAGTAGGCCCGGAAGTGGATTTTTCTGTCATTTACTCATTTCTGTAAACCTTAGGATTACTAGTTCACTATTAATAGGATCTTTTGACATTGTATCAGTATCTCATGACACTTTACACGTTTCTTTGTGTACCTTCCACAGTATGAGTCTCTAAACCCCATGGTTGGGGGTGAGGAGCTCTGCTGTGTCTTGATGGATTAATGCAATTACTACTGTTTCTTATTCAATCATGCTTGCTTCTATTCTAAGATATCACTTGTTCTTAACTCGGATGAATGTGATGATCCATGACACTCATCATATTCTCAACTATGAACGTGTGCCTGACAACCACCTCCGTTCTACCTTAGATTGAGTAGATATCTCTTGGATTCCTTAATCAGAATCTTCGTGGTATAAGCTAGAACTGATGGCGGCATTCAAGAGAATCCGGAAGGTCTAAACCTTGTCTGTGGTATTCTGAGTAGGATTCAATGATTGAATGACTGTGACGTGCTTCAAACTCCTAGCAGGCGGGGCGTTAGTGACAGACGCAAAAGAATCACTGGATTCTATTCCGGCCTGACCGAGAACCGACAGCTGATTAGCCTATGCTGTGACAGAGCATAGGAACGTTTTCACTGAGAGGATGGGAGGTAGCCACTGACAACGGTGAAACCCTACATACAGCTTGCCATGGAAGGAGTCTTGCGTGTTTGATGAAGAAGACAGTAGGAAAGCAGAGATTCAGAAGATGGAGCATCTCCAAACCTCAACCTATTCTCCATTACTGCAATACAAGTAACCATTTCATGTTCTTTTGCTTTTTACAATCAATCCTGATAATTTCTGATATCCTGACTAAGATTTACAAGATAACCATAGCTTGCTTCAAGCCGACAATCTCCGTGGGATCGACCCTTGCTCACGCAAGGTATTACTTGGACGACCCAGTGCACTTGCTGGTTAGTTGTGCGGAGTTGCAAAAGTGTGATTGCAATTTCGTGCACCAAGTTTTTGGCGCCGTTGCCGGGGATTGTTTGAGTTTGGACAACTGACGGCTTATCTTGTTGCTTAGATTAGGACCATTTTGTTTTTAATTGGTTTAGAGTCTTTTAGTTGAGTCTAGTTTCATATTCTAAGTTTGGTGTCAATTGCATGCTTTTGCTTTTCTTTTAATTTTCGATTTTGCATGTCCTTAGTCCCTTTTTGATCCGTAAAAGTTCTAAGTTTGGTGTCCTCTTTGTGTTTTTCCCTTAAAATTTTCGAAAAATTAGTGTTTGATTTTCTAAAAATTTTAAGTTTGGTGTCTTTTTGTGTTTTTCTCTTTCCTCTTTTCAAAAAATCAAATCTTTTTCATAAAAATTTTTCAATCATATCTTTTTAATTGCTATTTTCAAAATCTTTTTAATTACTTAATTGATTCAGTTCTCAATTTGCTTTGATCTTATTTTCTTTTTGATTTTCGAATTTTTATTTTAATTTTCTTTTGTTTTATTTTATTCTTTTTTTCGCTTAACTCAAAAAAAAAAAACAAAATTTATCTGTTTGCAATCATTATCATCTCCCTTTTGTCCATTATGGACCTAAGTGGGAGTGATCAGTCCAAAAGGACTCTGGGGTCATATGCTAACCCCATTACAGCTGCATATGGGAGTAGCATCTGTACACCTCCCATCAAAGCAAGCAGCTTTGAGCTAAATCCTCAACTCATTATCATAGTGCAGCAAAATTGCCAGTATTCCGGTCTTCCACAGGAAGAACCTACTGAGTTTTTGGCACAGTTTTTACAAATTGCTGACACAGTGCATGATAAAGAGGTGGATCAGGATGTCTACAGACTATTACTGTTTCCATTTGCTGTAAAAGATCAAGCTAAAAGGTGGTTGAATAACCAACCTACAGCAAGCATAAAGACATGGAAACAGTTATCAGACAAATTCCTGAATCATTTTTACCCTCCAAAGAGGATGACACAGCTAAGGCTGGACATCCAAGGCTTTAAACAAGAGGATAATGAATCCCTTTACAATGCCTGGGAGAGGTATAGAGGTATGCTAAGGAAATGTCCCTCTGAAATGTTTTCAGAGTGGGTACAGTTAGACATTTTCTACTACGGGCTTACAGAAAAAGCTCAGATGTCTTTAGACCACTCAGCTGGTGGATCTATACACATGAGGAAGACAATTGAAGAAGCTCAAGAGCTTATAGACACTGTTGCTAGAAACCAACATTTGTATTCTAGCAATGAGTTCTCTCCAGATGAGGAAGTCATGACAGTAGTCACTGACCCTAATCCTCAAGAACAGATAATTGAGCTTAATCAACAACTACTCCTGATGACAGAACAGTTAGCAGAATTTAAAGAGATGCTCTATGAAACTAAAGTTGCTAACAAGAGCATAGAACTACAGTTGAATCAGGCAAAACAGCAAATATCTAAACAGATAACAGAGGAGTGTCAAGCAGTCCAACTAAGGAGTGGGAAGACACTGAATACCACTGCTCAAAAGAACAAAAAGCCAAATAGGGAACAATTGACAGAGGATAACCAAACCACTGTTCAAAATCCCTCTGAGGACAGTAAGAGCCCAGAGAGGAATGATATTGGCGTTCAAATGCCAGAAAGGGAAGGAAAGTTGGCGTTAAACGCCCATTCCTTGCCCAGTTCTGGCGTTCAAACGCCAGAAAAGGGAGAGAAGTTGGCGTTTAACGCCCAAACTTCATCCATTCCTGGCGTTCAAACGCCAAGGGAAGATCAGACACCTGAGAGTGCTGACAGTAATCCCTCTAAAAAGGCTTCTTCAACCACTTCTGTAAGGAATAAACCTGCAGCATCTAAGGTTGAAGAATATCAAGCCAAGATGCCTTATCCTCAGAAACTCCGCAAAGCGGAACAGGATAAGCAATTTGCCCGCTTTCCAGACTATTTAAGGACTCTTGAAATAAAGATTCCGTTTGCAGAGGCACTTGAGCAAATACCTTCTTATGCTAAGTTCATGAAGGAAATCTTAAGTCATAAGAAGGATTGGAGAGAAACTGAAAAAGTGTTTCTCACTGAAGAATGCAGTGCAGTCATTCTGAAAAGCTTACCAGAAAAGCTTCAAGATCCTGGAAGCTTTCTGATACCATGCACATTAGAAGGCACTTGCACCAAGATAGCCCTATGTGATCTTGGAGCAAGCATCAATCTAATACCTGCATCCTGATGTGCGGAAAACGATCCGACACAAAACTCACCGGCAAGTGTACCGGGTCGCATCAAGTAATAATAACTCACATGAGTGAGGTCGATCCCACAGGGATTGAAGGATTGAGCAATTTTAGTTTAGTGGTTGACTTAGTCAAGCGAATCAAGTATTGGTTGAGTGATTTGTGTTTAACAGGAAGTAAATGACAGTAAATGTAAAGGAGGAAGGGCAAATTGCAGTAAATTAAAGAACAGAAAAGTAAACTTGCAGAATCTTAAAGAACAAGAAAGTAAATGACTGAAACTTAAAGTGCAAGAAATGTAAATTGCAGTAACTTAAATTGCAAGGAATGTAAATTGCTTGAATATAAAAGGGGTTTGAGGACTGGGATTGCAGAATCTAAACAAAGAGAAATTGAATTGCCACAATTAATATAGCAGAAATTGAATTGGAAGCAATGATGATTCAAACAGAAATTGAAATTAAAATGCAGCAAGGTTCACAGAAGAACCAAAAGGAAATTGGGATCTCAGGGTTCAAGAGACTAGGTAGCAGAGCCTAGATCTCAGTTACCTTCCCAGATCCAAGTACCCAAAGAAATTAACAAGAATTAGAAGAAGAAGCAGTAAAGGAAATTGAAATTGAATTCAATTATGCAGAAGGTGATTAAAGAGATTTTGAATAGGGGTTGAGACAGAATTTCCTCAACTCTTCACACCCAAAACTCAAAACAAGAAAATTAAAAGTGCTCAAGCAAGAATGAGGAAGAAGAGAGATCAATTCTCCTCCCCAATTCTCTGAACTCTCGGTCAAGTTTCTCCAAGAAAGTACAAAAGCTCAAAGCTCAAAGAAAGTGCCAAATTCAAAAGCAAAGCTAAAAGTTCTAAGTAAAGGTCCTAATTACATCAAACTAACTCCTATTTATACACTTTCTATTCTTGGATTTTGGGATTTGGATGGGCTTTTGATTTGGTGAAGAAATGAATTAAAATGGGGTTTTAATTTGAATTTTCGGCCCATGAGAAGTTGCTCCCAGGAGGCTGCCCTGCCCATGTGGAGGGCAGGGCAGGATTTGGTGCATGTTGGTGTGGCTTTGGTGCAGCCTGGTGCATGTTGGTGCAGCTTGGTGCGCAAAACGCTGCCCTGCCCGCGCCGAGGGCAGGGCAGGAAAAATTTGGTGCGCCAGAATTCCCACGGTGCGTGCTTGGTGCTGCCAGGATTGAGCTTTGGTGCGCCAGAAATGTCTCTTGGTGCGCCAGATCCATGCATCAACAAAATGCTGCCCTGCCCTCACGGAGGGCAGGGCAGTGTTTCCAAAATGCAATCCCGTGTTCGAACCTGGGCGGACGCACACGCTACACCATTTTCCTTGGTCTCTTGGCACGGTAATGGGTCTTAAGTCCTAGCTTCCTCATGGTCCCGTGTTCAACTCTTGTGACAAGCATTTGGAGACAATTTCCTTTGAATTTCTCCCTTGGTGAGTCCGATACTGCCCTTGTGGAGGGCAGGGCAACATTTTCTTCTTCTTGGTTCCAAGGCACAACTTTGTGCTCTGCCCTTGTAGTGGGCAGGGCAGAGTTGCCTTCTTTGCTTGGTTCCCTTATGTTGCCCTCCTAGAGGGCAGTGTGCCCTTGTGGAGGGCAATGCTTGCCTCCCCCATTGCATGCAGCACACTTCTTCTCTCTTTGACCACACTTTCTTTTCCTTGAGCCACACTTCCTTAGGCCACGCTTTTCCTTTTTTCCTTTTCTTCACCTACAATAAACCAAAACAACCACTCAAAGTATCACTAAATTCAAGAGGCTTATAAATCAATTAAAATTCAATTAAAATTAGCTTAAACCTCATGGATTATCGTTAATTTCATGGTGGTTGCTTGATTTAAAGAAGTTGTGCATTTTCACTCCAAATCACTTACTTAGGATGCAAGAAAGTGCATAAATGCTAACAAAACAAGTGAAATTAGCTTGAAAAATGGGTATATGATGACTTGTCATCACAACACCAAACTTAAATCTTGCTTGTCCCCAAGCAAGCATCAAAACTAAGAGTAAATGAAATGAATAAGAAAAGAACACATATCCTTATTAGGCATATAGCAGAACTTGATTTATGGAGTCTTTATGCAGACAATGATAACTCAATTATTGTTGCTGCTACATAATACACATCTTTCCTCAAAGGCTTGCTAAACTTGCTGTTAGAAGACTCACTTTTTAATTACTCCCTTGCTAACTTTTCTTGGCTTATAATGCTTAATAAGCTTATTATTCTTTTGGAGGTTTGGTGTTAAATGTTGCAGTATTAGCCTTTGGCTTTATTTTCTTTTTTTTTTCTTTTTACTCAACATCTTTCCACCACAGACACTTGGCTCGCTAATTCTTCCTAGGATCATTGATGCCCAGCATCTCTTTGGATAACTAAATGTTCTGTATCTAAGTTGCTCTTTATTGTGGATTTTCAATTGGCCATCCCAAATCAGTTGATCTAAGTGACCGGGTTTTAAAATACCCCTTAGAATTTACTCATCCAAGCATTGATGACAAGTCATCATATACCCATTTTTCAAGCTAATTTCACTTGTTTAGTTAGTATTTATGCACTTTCTTGCATCCTAAGTAAGTGATTTGGAGTGAAAATGCATAACTTCTCTAAATCAAGCAACCACCATGAAATTAATGTTAAATCATGAGGTTTAAGCTAATTTTAATTGAATTTTAATTGATTTATAAGCCTCTTGAATTTAGTGATACTTGGAGTGGTTGTTTTGGTTTATTGTAGGTGAAGAAAAGAAAAGAAAAGGAAAAGCGTGGCCTAAGAAGTGTAGCCCAAGGAAAGGAAAGTGTGGTCAAAGCAAGAGGAAGTGTGCCGCATGCAAAGGGGGAGGCAAACATTGCCCTCCACAAGGGCACACTGCCCTCTAGGAGGGCAACATAAGGGAACCAAGCAAGGAAGGCAACTCTGCCCTGCCCACTACAAGGGCAGAGCACAAAATTGTGCCTTGGAACCAAGAAAAAGAGAACCTTGCCCTGCCCTCCACAAGGGCAGTATCGGGCTCACCAAGGAAGAAAATCAAAGGAAAAATGTCACCCATGCATGCCACAAGAATCGAACACAGAACAAGGAAGAAGCAAGGAACTAAAGTTGAGTGCCGTGCCAAGAAACCAAGGAAAATGATGTAGCGTGTGTGCCCGCCCAGGTTCGAACACGGGAATGCATTTTGGAAACACTGCCCTGCCCTCCGCGAGGGCAGGGCAGCATTTGGATGGTGCACAAATCTGGCGCACCAAAAAGTGAATCTGGCGCACCACACACAATCCTGGCAGCACCAGCGCGCACCAAACTCAATCCTGGCAGCACCAAATTTTTCTGCCCTGCCCTCCGCGAGGGCAGGGCAGCATCCCATGCACCAAGGCAAATTCTGGCGCACCAATTCTTGATTCTGGCCGCACCAACAATGCACCAATGTAATTTCTGGCGCACCAACTTTTCCTGCCCTGCCCTTGGCGCGGGCAGGGCAGCGTTTTGTGCACCAACATGCACCAGGCCGCACCAAAGCCGCACCAACATGCACCAAATCCTGCCCTGCCCTCCACAAGGGCAGGGCAGCCTCCTGGGAGCAACTTTTCATGGGCCGAAAATTCAAATTAAAACCCCATTTTAATTCATTTCTTCACCAATTCAAAAGCCCATCCAAATCCAAAAATCCAAGAATAGAAAGTGTATAAATAGGAGCTAGTTTGATGTAATTAGGACTTTTTGACTTATCTTTGGCTTAGCTTTTGAATTTTGCACTCTCTTTGAGCTTTGAATTTTTGGCAATTGTTCTTGAGAGACTTGACCGAGAGTTTAGAGGATTAAGGGAGAATTGACTGATCTCCTTCCTCATTCTTGCTCGGGCAATTCTACTCTTCTGTTTCTGAGTTTTGGGTGTGAGAAATTGAGGAAATTCTGTCTCAATTCCCATTCAAACTCTCTTTAAATCTTTTTCTGCATAATTGAATCAATTTACATTCTCTTTACTGCTTCTTCTTCAATTCCTTGTCAATTGCTTTGTGAACTTGGATCTGGGAAGGCAAATAGAGATCTAGGCTCTGCTACCTAGTCTCTTGAGACCTGAGACCCCATTTTACTTTTGGTTCTTCTGAGAACCCTGCTGCACGTTAATTTCATTTTCTGTTTGAATCTCTGTTTGATTCAATTCATCCTCTACTTAATTAATTGTTGCAATTTAATTTCTCTTTGTTTAGATTCTGCAATCCCAGTCCTCAAATCCCTCTTACATTCAAGCAATTTACATTTCTTGCCATTTAAGTTACTGCTATTTACATTTCTTGCACTTTAAGTTTCAGTCATTTACTTTCTTGTTCTTTAAGATTCTGCAAGTTTACTTTCCTGTTCTTTAATTTACTGCAATTTGCCCTTCCCCTTTTACAATTACTGTCATTTACTTCCTGTTAAACACAAATCACTCAACCAACACTTGATTCGCTTGACTAAACCAACCACTAAACTAAAATTGCTCAATCCTTCAATCCCTGTGGGATCGACCTCACTCATGTGAGTTATTATTACTTGATGCGACCCGGTACACTTGCCGGTGAGTTTTGTGTTGGATCGTTTTCCACACATCAAGTTTTTGGCGCCGTTGCCAGGGATTGAAATAGATCGACAATGATTAAGTAAAGTGGAGGTTTAGATTAAGCACTTTTTCTTTTCTGTTATTCTAATTCTTACTAACATACTAACTGTTTGAATTTTTGCTTAAACTAACTAAAACTTCATTCTAGCTATAGATTGAAGTTTCATTAGCTTTCTGGGTTTGTGTGTTTATTGTTGTGTGTTTGTATGTCAGGTACAGGAAGATCTTCCCCTACCCTCTCTGAAATTGATCAAAGAACTCTTCGGAGAATAAGAAGAGCTGAAAGAGGGAAGAACGCTATTGGAGAAGAAGAATCTGAGGAGGAATTCCAAGAAATGGAAGGAGATCCCAATCAACCAGGAGAAGGAGCCAACAATAACCAACAACAACGAAGAGTCTTGGCTTCATACACATTTGCAAATGCTAGACACTGTGGAAGTAGCATTCTTCCTCCTAATGTCAATGCAAACAATTTTGAACTAAAGCCACAACTCATCACTCTGGTTCAAAACAATTGTTCTTTTGGAGGAGGGCCTTTGGAGGATCCAAATCAACATTTGTCTACCTTCTTGAGAATCTGTGACACAGTGAAAACCAATGGTGTACCTCCTGATAGTTACAAGTTGCTGCTCTTTCCATTCTCTCTCAGAGATAAAGCCACTCAATGGCTAGAGACCTTTCCAAAAGAAAGCATCAACACTTGGGATGACTTGGTGAGCAAGTTTCTTGCCAAATTTTATCCCCCTCAAAGAATCCTAAGGTTGAAGACTGAGGTTCAAACGTTCACTCAATTGGAGGCTGAGAACTTATATGAAGCATGGGAAAGATATAAGGCTCTATTGAGGAAATGTCCACCAGAGATGTTCACTGAGTGGGACAAGTTGCAGAACTTCTATGAAGGACTCACTCTTAAAGCTCAAGAAGCACTTGATCACTCAGCTGGAGGCTCCTTGCAACTCATGAAGACCACAGAGGAAGCTCAAAACCTCATTGATATGGTGGCCAATAACCAATATTTCTTTGCTCATCAAAGACAACGCCAACCATCACAAAGAAGAGGAGTAATGGAGTTGGAAGGAGTGGATTCAATCCTAGCTCAGAACAAGATGATGCAGCAGCAGATTCAACAACAGTTTGAGCAAATGGCCAAAAGAATTGATGGCTTGCAAGTGGCAGCAGTGAGCACCACAAGCCAACCACCAACCACTTGGGTGCAAAGTGAAGAAACTCAAGAGGAGCAACAGCAAGAGCAAGTCCAATACATGCACAACCAAAATCCTGGAACAAATGAAGTCTATGGTGAAACTTACAATCCATCTTGGAAGAACCATCCCAACCTCAGATGGGGAGACAACCATAATCAAAACCAACAACCATGGCAAAGAAACACAAGTCAGAACAATTGGAAAAACACAAACCATAACCCCCAGCCAAACACTAACCAAAATACATACAGAAAACCACAAAATAACTACCCCAACTCTAACCATTATCCACCTAACAACCACCCAACAAATCAAAACACCTATCATCATCCATCAACACCCCAAAACCAACCAATTTCACAAGAATCCCAGAGGATCACTAATCTAGAGCTGCTCATGGAGAAACTGATGAAGAACCAAGAATTGACAACAAAGAACCAAGAAGCCTCCATGAAGAACCTAGAGAGGCAGATTGGACAAATCTCCAAACAGATTTCTGTTGAGAAGCCATCAAGTTCACTACCTAGTGACACCATTCCCAACCCAAAGGAAGAATGCAAGGTTGTGCAACTAAGAAGTGGAAAAGTGTTAACAGATGGTAACCAAGGGGCAACCAAGCATAATGACACTAAGCCAACAAAGAATGATGAAGCCATCAACAAGGACATGATGACCAAGAATGTCCCAGAAAAACTCACAGAGGAAGACAACAAGCCACAGAATTTGAAGAAAGGAGAGCAAATCAGGGAAGAACCAATTTCAAAACAGCATCAAGTGGAGAAGAGCTCAACACCACCACTGCCTTATCCACAGAAATTTCACAAGGAAACAAAGGATCAGCATTTCCACAAATTTCTTGAGACTTTCAAGAAGTTGGAGATCAACATACCTTTAGCTGAAGCATTGGATCAAATGCCTTTATATGCCAAGTTCTTAAAGGAGCTCATTAACAAGAAGAGACGGTGGAATGAAAAGGAGACTGTAATGCTCAGTGAAGAATGCAATGCACTCATTAAGAAGGGACTCCCTCCCAAGCTTGAAGACCCTGGAGGTTTCTTCTTACCATGCACTATTGGAAACCTATTCATTAACAAGGGGATGTGCGATCTAGGAGCAAGCATAAATCTAATCCCATATTTTCTAGTGAAAAAGCTTGGCATAGAGGAGGTGAAACCAACACAGATGTCCTTGGAATTGGTGGACCAATCAGTAGTATATCCTAAAGGGCTGATTGAGAACCTTTTAGTTAAGGTTGGCAAGTTCATCTATCCGGCAGATTTTGTGATCCTGGATTCTTCAGAAAATGGAAGTGACTCCATAATACTTGGTCGACCATTTCTGGCCACTACTAGAAACAAGCAAAATGAGGAGAGTTAACCCTCAGGATGCATGAGGAGAGCATCATCCTGAAAGTCTTTCCAGAATTACAAAGGGATGAAGAAACAAGCAAAATGAGTGATGATCTCCTTCCAAAGCAATCAACTGACAAGGAAGTAGAACAGAAAAACAAACAGATGCAAGAAGAAAAAGGGATTCAAAAGGAAGCAGGGGTGATAAGCAAGAAGGAAGGTATCACAACTCAAGTAACTATCAAGAAAGAAAGATCAACAAGCAAGAAAAAGATAAAGAGCAAGAAAAAGGCTCACAAAGGGTGGAAGAACAAGAAAATCCCAACTGAAGGATTTTCTAAAGATGATAAGGTGCAACTAGTATATCAACAGCAGGGAGCAGAAGATTATTACACTGTCAACCAAGTACTTTCTCTTGAGCACATTGAAATTGAGCATCAAGGCACAAAGAGAAAGCTGACAGTGAGAGGTGACAAGTTGAGACATCACCAACATCAACCACCTTAAAGGGGAGTCCAATGTCAAGCTAGTGACAATAAAAGAGCGCTTCATGGGAGGCAACCCATGATTTAAAATTTCTGTCTTCTCTTTAATAAGCTATGATTTCATGAGTATGATTTTGAACTTTCATATTTGATAAATGCACATTTTAGAGCATAAGTCAGACTTCTGAGTTTGGTGTCCCTTAAGGCACACTTAATTTTTGCTTTTCAAAAAAAAGAAAGGGAGTTATTCTTAGAACATATGCATAATTCTTTTTGATGAAGCATATGACCAAACACTAAGTTTGGTGTCTGCATGTGCAACAATGTTTAGAAGATCATTTTCCAATCATGGACTCAAAACCATACAGACAAGGGATCATACATCAATTTTTTTTAAAAAAAAAATGCATCAATTGTGAGAACAGTTTGCATTGTTAAGCCGTCCCCTCAATAAAAGATAAGTTTGGTGTTCACCAACTTTTAGCATCTTTAATTAAGGGACACAATTGACCATAAAAATATTTTTAAATACTATTAAACAAACCAAAACAATTCATTTTGTTTTTGCAAATAAGTTGCCAACGATTATATTAATGTTCTAAGCTAGCTGTTTTGATTCAGGTGGGAGAAAAAGATTAAGACAAAAGTTAGGAGAGGTCACGGCTAGGAGAAGCTATGTGAGGGAGGTCACATGTGCCTAGGAGAACGCGCTCATGGGGAAGCAGAATTTGTATGCATGCATGCATCATTGAAAACCTAAATGCATGCAGCCAATGGGAAGAGGATCCTCGTCAAGCCTCAACCATGCATGCAGACCGTCCATTCCATGAGTCCTTGAGATGACAACTCAATCTCAGCCCTTCATGAGCACTAACGGTTCCTTCTTCATTCATTCATTGTGGTTTTGTTGAGAAGCTTGAAGACTTGGCCTATTAATAGCCGTTGCACCAAACGGTCTACACACTCACTCAAGCTACCCTCATATGAGAATCATAATCCTCTTTGCTCCTAAAACCAACATAATCTCCTTGTCTCACAACAAAACCGAACCAAAACTCTTCTCAAACACAACACAAACTTCTTCTTTTCTCACTTCTTCTTTCTTTTCACCTCAACCTCAATGGCCTCCTCAAGTTCAAAAAGAAGGCCGGGAAAAGAACCTATGGTAGCCGAACCTCCATCCTTTGATGCAACCAAGTTTAGATCCCAATTCCATGAAGGGAGATATCATAGGTTCATGGAGGCAAAGAATGTCATCTATGAGAAAGGTCTTGATTTAAGGGAAGGAGAATACCCCATCATGAGGCAAATTACTAGAGAAAGACGGTGGGAACTCTTGTGTGCTCCTCTAACTGACATCAGTGCAGTTATGATTAGGGAGTTCTATGCAAATGCTGCAAAAGAAAACAAAAATAGCGCTCCTTACACAAGTTATGTCAGAGGGGTTGAAGTGAGTTTTAGCCCAGCTGCTATCACAAGAGCCCTCAATGGTTATGTGTGGAGAATACTGATTGGAAAAGAGATTCAAAGGGAGTTCCAAGTCACATAAGGAGGATAAATCTCACTCCTGTGGCTAAGGGATGGTATGAAATAGTGAGGAGATCTATCCTTCCTACTGGAAACGCCTCTTGGGTCACAATCAAACGAGCACTCTTGACATACTGCATCTTGCATGGAGGTGAGATCAACCTCGCACAACTCATAGCTGACAGTATTCAAGAAATGGCCGATAGCACAAGCAAATCAAAGGGTCTTGGACATCCAAGTACCATCCTCAGGCTATGTGACAAAGCTGGAGTAATTTTTGAAGATGAGGATACAACAAAAGTGAAGAAAGGGAAATGGATTACCAAGAAGAGCATGGAGGGAACGAATGAAGAAGAAAATCAAGAAGGGGTAGTAGTTCCTAGACAAAAGAGATCACAAAGAGAGGAAGGACGAAATCAAGCTCATGATATCATAGACATGAGCCAGCTACACAGAGCAATAGAAGAATTATCTCAGCAACTCATGCAGGCTCAACAAGGTCAAAATCAAGGGGGCCAAGTGCAATATCTAGAGCCCCATCCAGAGTTTAGGGAGCAACATCTGAAAGACAAAGAGGAGCGAGAAGCTTGGCAGCATCAAATGGAGGAGAAACAAGAGAGATGGCAACAACAAATGATGACTCAGCAGCAAGAATTTCAAACACAGATTCTTGAAGGACAAAAAGAGCAATACAAAGAATTCAAGGAATCATATGATAAGCTGTATTTTAGTCAAGCAAAAGCAGGGGAAATATAGTCACAACCTGTATCAATGGAAGAATGTTCATCATACCATGGGAGAAGTTAGACACGTACAAAGAATGGAGAATGATGAAAACATGCAAGCAAGGTTGGAGTACTTAACCCACAATTTGCCAACACTTAATCCTGAGATCAAGCCATTTGAGCAATGCCCTGAATTTTTAGCCAAGCAACAAGCAAGATCTCATCAATATACTGAGTCAACCTTTAAAAGATTGGAAGATGTTGGGCTCTCAGGACTCTTAGATTCTGTTTGGGGAAGAAGATGTCCTGGTGAAGAGATCCAAGATTATTCCAAGACAGGGAAGAGAAAGAAGAAGAAGGGAGAATCAAGCAGCAGCCATGACCATTAGAAGGTGGCAAAGTTCTTTCATATTTCCTCTTTCATGTCTTTAATAAGGAGATGCATGTCTGAAACATGATATGGCCCCATCAATTATTTCTTTTACTCTATGCAATTTTTGTTCTTTGCTTTTCATTTTAGTTAGTTAATAAATAGCTAGAAAAATGCTAAGTCTGCATAATGCTTGTTATCCATCACTTAGATTTAAAAATTGTTTTGTTCCCCACATGCTTAAATAAAAGAGTTTGGTTTGAATTGAAAAATAAAATATCCAATGTTGCATAAGCATGAATGGAAGTTGGTGGTGGTATATGTGTTTGATTAAATGCGTAACTCATGAAATAATTGTTGCATAATATCATTCTCATTCAATTGTGAGTTAGCTTGCTGTTACAAAGACTCTTATCAATAATGAAAAAGCCCTTGGTAACAAAAACAGAAAGAAAAGGGAAAGAAAAAGCCAAAATGGCAAGAAAAACAAAGAATAAAGGTTGGACACCAATAGCTTGGACCTTAGGACATATGCCTGTGGTGTTCTTGTACTAAGATATGCTTGGATGAGTAAATTCTAAGGGGTATCTTAAAACCCGGTCACTTAGATCAACTGATTTGGGATGGCCAATTGAAAATCCACAATAAAGAGCAACTTAGATACAGAACATTTAGTTATCCAAAGAGATGCTGGGCATCAATGATCCTAGGAAGAATTAATGAGCCATGTGTCTGTGGTGGAGAGATGTTGAGTAAAAGAAAGAAACAAATAAAGCCAAAGGCTAATACTGCAACATTTGACACCAAACCTCTAAAAGAAGAATAAGCTTGTTAAGCATTATAAGAAAGAAAAGTTAGCAAGGGAGTGAGTAAAAAGTGAGTCTTATAACAGCAAGTTTAGCAAACCTTTGATGAAAAATGTGTATTATGTAGCAGCAACAATAAGTGAGTTGTCATTGTCTGCATAAAGACCCCATAAATCAAGTTCTGCTATATGCCTAATAAGGATATGTGTTCTTTTCTTATTCATGTCATTTACTCTTCTTTTTTGATGCTTGCTTGGGGACAAGCAAGATTTAAGTTTAGTGTTGTGATGACAAGTCATCATATACCCATTTTTCAAGCTAATTTCACTTGTTTAGTTAGCATTTATGCACTTTCTTGCATCCTAAGTAAGTGATTTGGAGTGAAAATGCATAACTTCTCTAAATCAAGCAACCACCATGAAATTAATGTTAAATCATGAGGTTTAAGCTAATTTTAATTGAATTTTAATTGATTTATAAGCCTTTTGAATTTAGTGATACTTGGAGTGGTTGTTTTGGTTTATTGTAGGTGAAGAAAAGAAAAGAAAAGGAAAAGCGTGGCCTAAGAAGTGTAGCCCAAGGAAAGGAAAGTGTGGTCAAAGCAAGAGGAAGTGTGCCGCATGCAAAGGGGGAGGCAAACATTGCCCTCCACAAGGGCACACTGCCCTCTAGGAGGGCAACATAAGGGAACCAAGCAAGGAAGGCAACTCTGCCCTGCCGACTACAAGGGCAGAGCACAAAATTGTGCCTTGGAACCAAGAAGAAGAGAACCTTGCCCTGCCCTCCACAAGGGCAGTATCGGGCTCACCAAGGAAGAAAATCAAAGGAAAAATGTCACCCATGCATGCCACAAGAATCGAACACGGAACAAGGAAGAAGCAAGGAACTAAAGTTGAGTGCCGTGCCAAGAAACAAGGGAAATGATGTAGCGTGTGTGCCCGCCCAGGTTCGAACACGGGAATGCATTTTGGAAACACTGCCCTGCCCTCCGCGAGGGCAGGGCAGCATTTGGATGGTGCACAAATCTGGCGCACCAAAAAGTGAATCTGGCGCACCACACACAATCCTGGCAGCACCAGCGCGCACCAAACTCAATCCTGGCAGCACTAAATTTTTTTGCCCTGCCCTCCGCGAGGGCAGGGCAGCATCCCATGCACCAAGGCAAATTCTGGCGCACCAATTCTTGATTCTGGCCGCACCAACAACGCACCAATGCAATTTCTGGCGCACCAACTTTTCCTGCCCTGCCCTTGGCGCGGGCAGGGCAGCGTTTTGCGCACCAACATGCACCAGGCCGCACCAAAGCCACACCAACATCCACCAAATCCTGCCCTGCCCTCCACAAGGGCAGGGCAGCCTCTTGGGAGCAACTTTTCATGGGCCGAAAATTCAAATTAAAACCCCATTTTAATTCATTTCTTCACCAATTCAAAAGCCCATCCAAATCCAAAAATCCAAGAATAGAAAGTGTATAAATAGGAGCTAGTTTGATGTAATTAGGACTTTTTGACTTATCTTTGGCTTAGCTTTTGAATTTTGCACTCTCTTTGAGCTTTGAATTTTTGGCAATTGTTCTTGAGAGACTTGACCGAGAGTTTAGAGGATTAAGGGAGAATTGACTGATCTCCTTCCTCATTCTTGCTCGGGCAATTCTACTCTTCTGTTTCTGAGTTTTGGGTGTGAGAAATTGAGGAAATTCTGTCTCAATTCCCATTCAAACTCTCTTTAAATCTTTTTCTGCATAATTGAATCAATTTACATTCTCTTTACTGCTTCTTCTTCAATTCCTTGTCAATTGCTTTGTGAACTTGGATCTGGGAAGGCAAATAGAGATCTAGGCTCTGCTACCTAGTCTCTTGAGACCTGAGACCCCATTTTACTTTTGGTTCTTCTGAGAACCCTGCTGCACGTTAATTTCATTTTCTGTTTGAATCTCTGTTTGATTCAATTCATCCTCTACTTAATTAATTGTTGCAATTTAATTTCTCTTTGTTTAGATTCTGCAATCCCAGTCCTCAAATCCCTCTTACATTCAAGCAATTTACATTTCTTGCCATTTAAGTTACTGCTATTTACATTTCTTGCACTTTAAGTTTCAGTCATTTACTTTCTTGTTCTTTAAGATTCTGCAAGTTTAATTTCCTGTTCTTTAATTTACTGCAATTTGCCCTTCCCCTTTTACAATTACTGTCATTTACTTCCTGTTAAACACAAATCACTCAACCAACACTTGATTCGCTTGACTAAACCAACCACTAAACTAAAATTGCTCAATCCTTCAATCCCTGTGGGATCGACCTCACTCATGTGAGTTATTATTACTTGATGCGACCCGGTACACTTGCCGGTGAGTTTTGTGTTGGATCGTTTTCCACACATCAAGCATATCTTAGTACAAGAACACCACAGGCATATGTCCTAAGGTCCAAGCTATTGGTGTCCAACCTTTATTCTTTGTTTTTCTTGCCATTTTGGCTTTTTCTTTCCATTTTCTTTCTGTTTTTGTTACCAAGGGCTTTTTCATTATTGATAAGAGTCTTTGTAACAGCAAGCTAACTCACAATTGAATGAGAATGATATTATGCAACAATTATTTTATGAGTTATGCATTTAATCAAACACATATACCACCACCAACTTCCATTCATGCTTATGCAACATTGGATATTTTACTTTTCAATTCAAACCAAACTCTTTTATTTAAGCATATGGGAAACAAAACAATTTTTAAATCTAAGTGATGGATAACAAGCATTATGCAGATTTAGCATTTTTAACAAACAATTTCACTTGTAGCTAGATAAACACTTTAGCAAGACATACAATGGTTTCCAGATTCAAAACATTTCACAACAGCAAGGATTAAGTTTTAGATACAACCTTTGAAGTTGCAGCCCTTTGATTTTTCCTTCTGTTGTGTTTTCTTTGAGTTAAAAATGCATAATGTCTTCAATTGTTGACTCATGTCCTGCATAATCCTCAAAGTTGCTTGCTTCTCAAGCCCTTAATTGTATGGTTAGTATGCATAAACTGAGTGTGGTTCTAGGATTGATTTTTGGTGTAGGGACACCAAACTTAATTGTTTGCCACTACCTCAGATGCAACAAATCAACCATATTTGAAACCATGTTTCCTTGCTAAAGGTTAATGAAATTAAAGCCAGAAAACAATTCAACAGTTGAATAATGTGTTTGATTACTTGGAGCTAGAATCATGCAAGAGGTGAGAATATGCTTTTAAATGATATTTTTGGTGGAACACCAAACTTAGAAATTTTCATTCTCCCTCAAATTGTTTTGGTGTGCAACACCAAACTTAGCTCCTTGCAATGCATACCAATTATTCAACATTTTTATTGAAAAAGCTATGAAAAAGAGAACTACCTCAGGTTGGGTTGCCTCCCAACAAGCGCTCTTTTATTGTCACTAGCTTGACATCTTCTATTTTTGCTTCAAGGGGGATTTAGGTTCTGGACCTCCTTTTCTTTGTTCCATTGCCCCCCTAGGTACAGTTTTGCTCTATGACCATTTGCTGTAAACCGACTCTTTGTTGCTTCATCTAACAATTCAATACTCCCATAAGGAAAAACCTTAGTCACCAAGTATGGACCAGTCCACTTAGACTTAAGCTTGCCAGGGAATATCTTGAGCCGTGAGTTATACAGGAGTATTTGTTGTCCAGGTTTGAATTCTTTCTTCAAAATCTTCCTGTCATGCCATCTCTTAGCTTTCTCCTTGTATATCTTGGTATTTTCATAGGCTTCTAGCCTAAACTCATCTAGCTCATTCAGCTGCAACAATCTTTTCTCTCCTGCTGCTTCAGAATCCAAATTTAGAAGTTTAGTGGCCCAAAAGGCCTTGTGCTCAAGCTCCATAGGGAGATGACAAGATTTGCCATATAACAGTTGAAATGGGGACTTCCCAATAGGAGTTTTGAAAGCTGTTCTGTATGCCCAAAGTGCATCTTCCAACTTCCTAGCCCAATCCTTTCTTGTGCTACCAACTGTTTTTTCTAGGATCTTCTTCAGTTCCCTGTTTGCTAATTCTGCCTGCCCATTAGTTTGAGGATGATATGGTGTGGCTACCTTATGAATAACTCCATATTTGTGGAGAAGTTTCTCCATTTGTCTATTACAAAAATGACCACCACCATCACTGATGAGACCCTTGGGTACTCCATATCTAGTAAAGATGTGCTTCTTTAGGAATTGAAGGACAATTTGTGCATCACAGGTAGTTGTGGCTATGGCTTCCACCCATTTTGAAACATACTCCACTGCTACCAAGATATATCTGAATGAATAAGAGGGGGGAAAGGGTCCCATGAAATCAATGCCCCATAGATCAAACAATTCTACTTCCAAAATGAAGTTCTGTGGCATCTCGTTCCTTCTTGTTAGTCCTCCTGCTCTTTGGCATTCATTACATTGGTGGACAAACTCCCTGGCATCTTTGAAGATGGTTGGCCAATAGAACCCACTTTGTAGTATCTTTGCTGCTGTTCTTTCTGGACCAAAGTGTCCACCATAAGCTGAGCCATGGCAATGCCATAATATATCTCTTATTTCACTTTCAGGAATACATCTCCTGATTATTCCATCAGAGCACCTTCTGAACAGATAGGGTTCATCCCACAAGAACTTCTTTGCTTCATTGATTAGTTTCCTCACTTGTTGCTTAGTGAATTCTTGCGGTATCTTTCTCCCTACTTTGTAGTTTGCTATATCAGCGAACCATGGTGTTTGTTGGATCAGCATAAGATGTTCATCTGGGAAGCTTTCATTCACAGGTAATGAAGCCTTTTGAATTGTTTCTGGTGGCAGCATTGACAAATGATCAGCAACTAGATTTTCAGTGCCTTTCCTGTCCCTTACCTCAATGTCAAATTCTTGTAAGAGTAGAATCCACCTGATGAGTCTTGGTTTAGCATCCTGCTTTGACATCAAATACTTGAGAGCAGCATGATCAGTATAAACCACAATTTTAGATCCTATCAAGTACGATCTAAACTTATCAAATGCATAGACTACAGCTAACAATTCCTTCTCTGTTGTAGTGTAATTTTTTTGAGCTTCATTCAATACTTTACTTGCATAATATATGACATGATGCAAGTTTCCCTTCTTCTGTCCAAGTACAGCACCAATTGCAATTTCACTTGCATCACACATGAGTTCAAATGGTAAATTCCAATCCGGGGGTGTGATAATTGGTGCTGTTGTGAGTTTCTGTTTTAAAGTTTCAAAAGCATGCTGGCAATTTTTATCAAAAATAAAAGGTTGATCAATCATCAAAAGGTTACTCAAAGGTTTGGCTATTTTAGAAAAATCTTTGATAAACCTTCTATAAAATCCTGCATGCCCCAAGAAACTTCTAACAGATTTCACATTAGTTGGTGGAGGGAGTTTTTCTATTATTTCCACTTTTGCCTTGTCAACCTCTATTCCTCTTCTTGAAACTTTATGACCAAGAACAATCCCCTCAGGTACCATGAAATGGCACTTCTCCCAGTTCAAAACCAAATTAGTTTCTTGGCACCGTTTCAAGACAAGAGTTAGATGGTTTAAGCAAGTATTGAAATTATCACCAAAAACAGAGAAGTCATCCATGAAAACCTCTAAAAATTTTTCAACCATATCTGAGAAAATGGAAAGCATACACCTTTGAAAAGTGGCTGGGGCATTGCATAATCCGAATGGCATTCTTCTATAGGCAAAAACTCCAACTGGGCATGTGAATGAAGTCTTTTCTTGGTCTTTTGGATCTACCACTATCTGATTATACCCAGAATAGCTATCCAAGAAGCAATAATAAGCATGGCCAGCCAACCTTTCAAGCATTTGATCAATGAAAGGAAGTGGGAAGTGATCTTTGCGTGTGGCATCATTCAATCTTCTATAGTCAATACACATCCTCCACCCTGTCACAGTTCTGGTGGGAATGAGTTCACTCTTCTCATTAATAATGACTGTCATCCCACCTTTCTTTGGTACCACTTGGACTGGGCTTATCCATGAGCTATCGAAAATAGGATATATGATTCCTGCATTCCATAATTTCATTACTTCCTTCTGGACGACTTCCTTCATTGCAGGGTTGAGTCTTCTCTGAGGTTGAATTACTGCTTTGGAATTGTCCTCCAAAAGAATCTTATGCATGCATACTGTAGGGCTGATGCCTTTCAGGTCATCAATGGTCCATCCTAAGGCATCCTTGTGAGCTCTGAGAACATCAAGAAGCTCTCCTTCTTCTTTCTTTGTCAAGGACGAATTGATGATCACCGGGAGGCTTTCTGAAGTGCCAAGAAATGCATATTTGAGATGAGAAGGTAATGGCTTCAGTTCTTGCTTTTGCACCTCTTCTTTCTTGCTTGGTTTCACCTCTTTGTTTATGAAAGCCTCAGCCACATGTTCCTCTATTGTTTCTTGATTGTCTTTTTCTTGCTCCTGCTGATCAATGTCTAACATTTCTTCCACCAGGCTCTCTATCATATCCACCCTCAAATGATCTTCCTGCTCTGGAGGGTGTTGCATTGACTTAAAAACATTGATGATCATTTGCTCATTGTGTACTCTAAAAATCATTTCTCCTTTTTCCACATCTATAATGGCTCTTGCAGTTGCTAGAAATGGTCTGCCCAAGATGATTGAATTGTTGCCTTCCTCATCGGTGTCTAGGATTACGAAGTCTGCAGGGAAGATAAACTCTCCAACCTTTACTAGCAAATTTTCCACAATTCCATTTGGTGTCTTGATTGATCTGTCTGCCATGACTAGTGACATCCTGGTGGGTTTGAGTTCTTCTATGGCAAGCTTCTTCATCATGGACAAGGGCATTAAGTTAATACTAGCTCCAAGATCACAGAGAGCTTTGTCCAAGGATACTTTGCCTATAGTGCATGACACTACAAAACTCCCCGGATCCTTAAGTTTTGGTGGGATTCCTTTTTGGAGCACGGCGCTGCATTCCTCACTAAGCATCACCGTTTCCTTCTCATTCCAATCTCTTTTCTTGTTGATGAGCTCTTTTAAGAACTTGGCATATAAAGGCATTTGCTCCAATGCTTCAGCTAAAGGTATGTTGATCTCCAACTTCTTGAAAGTCTCAAGAAATTTGTGGAAATGCTGATCCTTTGTTTCCTTGTGAAATCTCTGTGGATAAGGCAGTGGTGGTGTTGAGCTCTTCTCCACTTGATGCTGTTTTGGAATTGGTTCTTCCCTGATTTGCTCTCCTTTCTTCAAATTCTGTGGCTTGTTGTCTTCCTCTGTGAGTTTTTCTGGGACATTCTTGCTTCTCATGTCTTTGTTGATGGCTTCATCATTCTTTGTTGGCTCAGTGTCATTATGCTTGGTTGCTCCTTGGTTACCATCTGTTAACACTTTTCCACTTCTTAGTTGCACAACCTTGCATTCTTCCTTTGGGTTGGGAATGGTGTCACTAGGTAGTGAACTTGATGGCTTCTCAACAGAAATCTGTTTGGAGATTTGTCCAATCTGCCTCTCTAGGTTCTTCATGGAGGCTTCTTGGTTCTTTGTTGTCAATTCTTGGTTCTTCATCAGTTTCTCCATGAGCAGCTCTAGATTAGTGATCCTCTGGGATTCTTGTGAAATTGGTTGGTTTTGGGGTGTTGATGGATGATGATAGGTGTTTTGATTTGTTGGGTGGTTGTTAGGTGGATAATGGTTAGAGTTGGGGTAGTTATTTTGTGATTTTCTGTATGTATTTTGGTTAGTGTTTGGCTGGGGGTTGTGGTTTGTGTTTTTCCAATTGTTTTGACTTGAGTTTCTTTGCCATGATTGTTGGTTTTGATTGTGGTTGTCTCCCCATCTGAGGTTGGGATGGTTCTTCCAAGATGGATTGTAAGTATCCCCATAGACTTCATTTGTTCCAGGATTTTGGTTGTGCATGTATTGGACTTGCTCTTGCTGTTGCTCCTCTTGAGTTTCTTCACTTTGCACCCAAGTGGTTGGTGGTTGGCTTGTGGTGCTCACTGCTGCCACTTGCAAGCCATCAATTCTTTTGGCCATTTGCTCAAACTGTTGTTGAATCTGCTGCTGCATCATCTTGTTCTGAGCTAGAATTGAATCCACTCCTTCTAACTCCATTACTCCTCTTCTTTGTGATGGTTGGCGTTGTCTTTGATGAGCAAAGAAATATTGGTTATTGGCCACCATATCAATGAGGTTTTGAGCTTCCTCTGTGGTTTTCATGAGTTGTAATGAGCCTCCGGCTGAGTGATCAAGTGCTTCTTGAGCTTTAAGAGTGAGTCCTTTATAGAAGTTCTGCAACTTGTCCCACTCAGTGAACATCTCTGGTGGACATTTCCTCAATAGAGCCTTATATCTTTTCCATGCTTCATATAAGTTCTCAGCCTCTAATTGAGTGAACGTTTGAACCTCAGTCTTCAACCTTAGGATTCTTTGAGGGGGATAAAATTTGGCAAGAAACTTGCTCACCAAGTCATCCCAAGTGTTGATGCTTTCTTTTGGAAAGGTCTCTAGCCATTGAGTGGCTTTATCTCTGAGAGAAAATGGGAAGAGCAGCAACTTGTAACTATCAGGAGGTACACCATTGGTTTTCACTGTGTCACAGATTCTCAAGAAGGTAGACAAATGTTGATTTGGATCCTCCAAAGGCCCTCTTCCAAAAGAACAATTGTTTTGAACCAGAGTGATGAGTTGTGGCTTTAGTTCAAAATTGTTTGCATTGACATTAGGAGGAAGAATGCTACTTCCACAGTGTCTAGCATTTGCAAATGTGTATGAAGCCAAGACTCTTCGTTGTTGTTGGTTATTGTTGGCTCCTTCTCCTGGTTGACTGGGATCTCCTTCCATTTCTTGGAATTCCTCCTCAGATTCTTCTTCTCCAATAACGTTCTTCCCTCTTTCAGCTCTTTTTATTCTCTGAAGAGTTCTTTGATCAATTTCAGAGAGGATAAGGGAAGATCCTCATGTACCTGACATACAAACACACAACAATAAACACACAAACCCAGAAAGCTAATGAAACTTCAATCTATAGCTAGAATGAAGTTTTAGTTAGTTTAAGCAAAAATTCAAACAGTTAGTGTGTTAGTAAGAATTAGAATAACAGAAAAGAAAAAGTGCTTAATCTAGACCTCCACTTCACTTAATCATTGTCAATCTATTTCAATCCCCGGCAACGGCGCCAAAAACTTGATGTGCGGAAAACGATCCGACACAAAACTCACCGGCAAGTGTACCGGGTCGCATCAAGTAATAATAACTCACATGAGTGAGGTCGATCCCACAGGGATTGAAGGATTGAGCAATTTTAGTTTAGTGGTTGACTTAGTCAAGCGAATCAAGTATTGGTTGAGTGATTTGTGTTTAACAGGAAGTAAATGACAGTAAATGTAAAGGGGGAAGGGCAAATTGCAGTAAATTAAAGAACAGGAAAGTAAACTTGCAGAATCTTAAAGAACAAGAAAGTAAATGACTAAAACTTAAAGTGCAAGAAATGTAAATTGCAGTAGCTTAAATTGCAAGGAATGTAAATTGCTTGAATATAAAAGGGGTTTGAGGACTGGGATTGCAGAATCTAAACAAAGAGAAATTGAATTGCCACAATTAATAGAGCAGAAATTGAATTGGAAGCAATGATGATTCAAACAGAAATTGAAATTAAAATGCAGCAAGGTTCACAGAAGAACCAAAAGGAAATTGGGATCTCAGGGTTCAAAAGACTAGGTAGCAGAGCCTAGATCTCAGTTACCTTCCCAGATCCAAGTACCCAAAGAAATTAACAAGAATTAGAAGAAGAAGCAGTAAAGGAAATTGAAATTGAATTCAATTATGCAGAAGGTGATTAAAGAGATTTTGAATAGGGGTTGAGACAGAATTTCCTCAACTCTTCACACCCAAAACTCAAAACAAGAAAATTAAAAGTGCTCAGGCAAGAATGAGGAAGAAGAGAGATCAATTCTCCTCCCCAATTCTCTGAACTCTCGGTCAAGTTTCTCCAAGAAAGTGCAAAAGCTCAAAGCTCAAAGAAAGTGCCAAATTCAAAAGCAAAGCTAAAAGTTCTAAGTAAAGGTCCTAATTACATCAAACTAACTCCTATTTATACACTTTCTATTCTTGGATTTTGGGATTTGGATGGGCTTTTGATTTGGTGAAGAAATGAATTAAAATGGGGTTTTAATTTGAATTTTCGGCCCATGAGAAGTTGCTCCCAGGAGGCTGCCCTGCCCATGTGGAGGGTAGGGCAGGATTTGGTGCATGTTGGTGTGGCTTTGGTGCGGCCTGGTGCATGTTGGTGCAGCTTGGTGCGCAAAACGCTGCCCTGCCTGCGCCGAGGGCAGGGCAGGAAAAATTTGGTGCGCCAGAATTGCCATGGTGCGTGCTTGGTGCTGCCAGGATTGAGCTTTGGTGCGCCAGAAATGTCTCTTGGTGCGCCAGATCCATGCATCAACAAAATGCTGCCCTGCCCTCGCGGAGGGCAGGGCAGTGTTTCCAAAATGCAATCCCGTGTTCGAACCTGGGCGGACGCACACGCTACACCATTTTCCTTGGTCTCTTGGCACGGTAATGGGTCTTAAGTCCTAGCTTCCTCATGGTCCCGTGTTCAACTCTTGTGACAAGCATTTGGAGACAATTTCCTTTGAATTTCTCCCTTGGTGAGCCCGATACTGCCCTTGTGGAGGGCAGGGCAACATTTTCTTCTTCTTGGTTCCAAGGCACAACTTTGTGCTCTGCCCTTGTAGTGGGCAGGGCAGAGTTGCCTTCTTTGCTTGGTTCCCTTATGTTGCCCTCCTAGAGGGCAGTGTGCCCTTGTGGAGGGCAATGCTTGCCTTCCCCATTGCATGCAGCACACTTCTTCTCTCTTTGACCACACTTTCTTTTCCTTGAGCCACACTTCCTTAGGCCACGCTTTTCCTTTTTTCCTTTTCTTCACCTACAATAAACCAAAACAACCACTCAAAGTATCACTAAATTCAAGAGGCTTATAAATCAATTAAAATTCAATTAAAATTAGCTTAAACCTCATGGATTATCGTTAATTTCATGGTGGTTGCTTGATTTAAAGAAGTTGTGCATTTTCACTCCAAATCACTTACTTAGGATGCAAGAAAGTGCATAAATGCTAACAAAACAAGTGAAATTAGCTTGAAAAATGGGTATATGATGACTTGTCATCACATCCACTATCAGAAAGCTTGGGTTGACTGGAGAAGTCAAACCAACCAGGATATGCCTCCAACTTGCTGATGGCTCCATTAAACATCCATCAGGCATAATAGAGGATATGATTGTCAAGGTTGGGCCATTTGCCTTTCCAACTGACTTTGTGGTGCTGGAAATGGAGGAGCACAAGAGTGCAACTCTCATTCTAGGAAGACCATTCCTAGCAACTGGACGAACTCTCATTGATGTACAAAAAGGGGAAGTAACCTTGAGAGTCAATGAGGATGAGTTCAAGTTAAATGCTGTAAAAGCTATGCAGCATCCAGACACACCAAATGACTGCATGGGCGCTGACATCATTGACTCTCTGGTAGAAGAGATCAATATGGCTGAAAGCCTAGAATCAGAGCTTGAAGACATCTTCAAGGATGCTCAACCTGATCAAGAAGAACTAGAGGAAGCAAAGGAATTTTCGAAAATTCCTCAGGAGGAGGATAAACCTCCCAAACCTGAACTCAAACTACTACCACCTTCCCTGAAATATGCATTTCTGGAAGGGGGTGAAACTTTTCCAGTGATTATAAGCTCTGCTTTAAATCCACAGGAAGAGGAAGCACTGATTCAAGTGCTGAGGACACACAAGACAGCTCTTGGGTGGTCCATAAGTGATCTTAAGGGCATTAGCCCAGCAAGATGCATGCACAAGATCCTATTGGAGGATGATGCTAAGCCAGTGGTTCAACCATAAAGGCGGCTAAATCCAGCCATGAGGGAGGTGGTGCAGAAAGAGGTCACTAAGTTACTAGAGGCTGGGATTATTTATCCTATTTCTGACAGCCCCTGGGTGAGCCCTGTCCATGTTGTCCCCAAAAAGGGAGGCATAACAGTGGTTCATAATGAAAAAAATGAACTGGTTCCTACAAGAACAGTCACAGGGTGGCGTATGTGTATTGACTACAGAAGACTCAATACAGCCACCAGAAAGGATCATTTTCCTTTACCATTCATAGACCAAATGCTAGAAAGACTAGCTGGTCATGATTATTACTGCTTTTTGGATGGCTATTCAGGTTACAACCAAATTGCAGTAGATCCTCAGGACCAAGAGAAAACAGCATTTACTTGCCCTTCTGGCGTGTTTGCCTATAGGAGGATGCCTTTTGGTCTGTGCAATGCACCTGCAACCTTTCAGAGGTGCATGCTCTCTATCTTCTCAGATATGGTAGAGAAATTTCTGGAAGTCTTCATGGACGACTTTTCAGTATATGGAGACTCATTCAACTCCTGTCTTAATCACCTAGCACTTGTCCTGAAAAGGTGCCAAGAGACTAACCTGGTTTAAACTGGGAGAAATGTCACTTTATGGTGACTGAAGGAATTGTCCTTGGGCATAAAATTTCAAGCAGGGGAATAGAGGTGGATAAGGCAAAGGTAGAGGTAATTGAAAAATTACCACCACCTGCCAATGTTAAGGCAATCAGAAGCTTTCTGGGGCATGCAGGATTCTACAGAAGGTTTATAAAGGATTTTTCGAAAATTGCAAAACCTTTAAGTAACCTGCTAGCTGCTGACACACCATTTGTGTTTGACACACAGTGTCTGCAGGCGTTTGAGACCCTGAAAGCTAAGCTGGTCACAGCACCAGTCATCTCTGCACCAGATTGGACATTGCCATTTGAATTAATGTGTGATGCCAGTGATCATGCCATTGGTGCAGTGTTGGGACAGAGGCATAACAAACTTCTGCATGTCATTTATTATGCTAGCCGTGTTCTAAATGATGCACAGAAGAATTACACAACCACAGAAAAAGAACTACTGGCAGTAGTCTATGCCATTGACAAGTTTAGATCTTATCTAGTAGGATCCAAAGTGATTGTGTACACTGACCATGCTGCTCTTAAATACTTACTCACAAAGCAGGATTCAAAACCCAGGCTAATAAGATGGGTGTTGCTTCTGCAAGAGTTTGATATAGAAATAAGAGACAGAAAAGGGACAGAGAACCAAGTAGATGATCATCTGTCCCGAATAGAACCAGTAGCTGGGGCGTCCCTCCCTCCTACTGAGATCTCTGAGACTTTCCCAGATGAGCAACTCTTTGCCATTCAGGAAGCTCCTTGGTTTGCAGATATTGCAAATTATAAAGCTGTGAGGTTCATACCCCAGGAGTACAGCAAAGTGCAAAGAAAGAAATTAATTTCAGATGCCAAGTACTACCTCTGGGATGAACCATATCTCTTTAAGAGATGTGCAGACGGAGTAATCCGCAGATGTGTACCCAGAGAAGAAGCACAAAAGATCCTATGGCATTGCCATGGATCACAGTATGGAGGGCATTTTCGAAGTGAGCGAACAGCCACTAAAGTCCTCCAGTGTGGCTTCTACTGGCCTACTCTCTATAAAGATTCCCGAGAGTTTGTGCGTAACTGTGACAGTTGCCAAAGAGCTGGCAACTTGCCTCACGGATATGCCATGCCTCAACAAGGGATATTAGAGATAGAATTATTTGATGTATGGGGAATTGACTTCATGGGTCCATTCCCACCATCATACTCAAACACTTACATTCTGGTGGCAGTGGACTACGTATCTAAGTGGGTAGAAGCAATTGCTACACCCACTAATGATACCAAGACCATGCTAAAATTCCTCCAGAAACACATCTTCAGCAGGTTTGGTGTTCCCAGAGTACTAATCAGTGATGGGGGCACTCATTTCTGCAATAGACAGCTATACTCTGCCATGGTTAGATATGGAATCAGCCATAAAGTGGCAACTCCATATCATCCACAGACAAATGGGCAAGCTGAAGTCTCTAACAGAGAGCTAAAAAGAATCCTAGAACGGACTGTGATAGCCCGGAGAAAGGATTGGGCAAAGATCTTGGATGATGCTCTGTGGGCATACAGAACAGCATTCAAGACTCCTATAGGAACCTCTCCATACCAATTGGTGTATGGGAAGGCCTGTCATCTGCCCGTGGAACTGGAACATAAAGCCTATTGGGCAACCAGGTTCCTAAACATGGATGCACAGTTAGCTGGTGAAAAGAGATTACTCCAGCTAAATGAGCTAGAGGAGTTTAGACTCAATGCCTTTGAAAATGCAAAAATTTATAAGGAAAAGGCAAAGAAATGGCATGACAAAAAGTTGTCAACCAGAGTCTTTGAGCCAGGACAAAAAGTTCTGCTCTTCAACTCTAGGCTCAAATTGTTTTCAGGAAAACTCAAATCCCGGTGGAGGGGTCCGTATGTTATTACAGGAGTCTCACCATATGGATATGTTGAGCTTCAGGATATTGATTCTGACAAAAAGTTCATTGTTAATGGACAGAGAATCAAGCATTATCTTGAAAGCAATTTTGAGCAGGAATGCTCAAAACTGAGACTTGAGTGATTCTCAGTGAAGGTCCAGCTAAAGACAGTAAAGAAGCGCTTGCTGGGAGGCAACCCAGTCATTAGGAGGTTATAGGATTTGTTCTTACAGAGGCAAGTATCAAAAATGAAGGAATTCACAGAGTTACAGAAGGATTCAGCTTAAAAAGCAGAGAAAATGAGCTTACTGGCGAAAAAACGCCAGTAAGGGGCATTTTGGGCGTTAAACGCCAGAATGGGTACCATTCTGGGCGTTTAACGCCAGGAATGGTGCCATTTTGGGCGTTAAACGCCAGAATGGGCACCATTCTGGGCGTTTAACGCCAGGTGTGCAGCATCCTGGGCGCTTTGGAAAAACGCCCAGTGACAAAGGAATTCTGGCGTTTAACGCTAGCCAGGGCACCTGGCTGGGCATTAAACGCCCAAAAGGGGCACCAAATGGGCGTTAAACGCCAGAATGGGTGCCATTCTGGGCATTTAACGCCAGAAAGGTGGGGGGACCACAATTTTGCTTTCAAACCAAATTTTTTTTAAACTTTCCTTTTCTTACCCATACTTTTCTACAAAATCACACTTCAACCATTCATCATTCACTTTCAAATCTTCAAAAAATCAAAACCATTCTTCTAATCTATTTCAAATCAATTCCAAATATTGTTCAAAAACTCACCTTTCTCTCAAATTCTTTCCATATCTTCTCAAATCTCCTTTCAAATTTTTCTTTTCTTTTCGAAATCTCCCCTCCCCACCTTATAAATACACGTTTGTCCCCCCTCATTCCACCACACCATTCGAATTTCCTCTTTCTCTCTCTCTTCTCTCCTTTCTTTTGCTTGAGGACAAGCAAACCTCTAAGTTTGGTGTGCTTTTCCGTGATCACTAAGCCAAGATTCATCAAGATCATGGCTCCTAAGGGAAAACAAACCAATTTAAGAGGAAAGAAAGAGAATAATCCAAAGAATCTTTGGAACCAAGAGAAGTTCTTAACCAAAGAACATGAAGACCATTATCACAAGATAATGGGTCTGAGGTCAGTGATCCCGGAAGTGAAATTTGATCTGAAAGAAGATGAATATCCGGGGATCCAAGAGCAAATTCGAAACAGAGGATGGGAAGTTCTAACCAATCCTGAGATAAAGGTTGGAAGGAACATGGTTCAGGAATTCTACTCAAATCTGTGGTTAACAGATAAGCAGAGAATGACTGGAACTGCTTACCATACCTACAGAACTATGGTCAGAGGGAAAGTCATGTACTTCCATCTGGACAAAATAAGAGAAATCTTCAAACTACCTCAACTGCAAGATGATCCTGAATCCTTTAATAGGAGGATGGTGAGAGCAGATAAAGGGTTGGATCAAGTTCTAGAGGACATATGCCTCCCCGGAACTAAATGGATAACCAATTCTAAGGGTGTCCCAAACCAACTCAAGAGGGGAGACCTCAAACCAATTGCAAGAGGTTGGCTAGACTTTATTGGGCGCTCCATACTACCCACTAGCAACCGTTCTGAGGTCACCATCAAGAGAGCAGTGATGATTCATTGCATTATGCTTGGAAGAGAAGTGGAGGTTCATCATGTGATTGCTTGTGAGATCTACACAATTGCAAATAAGAATTCCACTGAAGCCAAATTGGCTTACCCAAGCTTGATCTCCTTGCTCTGTAAAGAGGCTGGGGTGAAGATGGGAGTAGATGAATTCATACCCATTGAACATCCAATCACCAAGAAGTCAATGGAAGGACAAATGCAAGACAACTCTATCAAAAGGAGGGCGCAGGAGTTCCTCCCTGAATTCCCTGAAATTGGCTACTGGGCCAGCCTAGAAGCATCTATCACCAAGTTGCAAGAAACTATGGAGCAACTGAAGGAAGAACAGCAGAACCAGAACTGCATGCTCTGCAAATTGCTGAAGGAACAAGAGAAGCAGGGGCGTGAACTCCAAGAGATGAAACGCCAAAAGCTCTCCTCTCAAGCTGAGGGAGCATCCACTTCTCAAAATCAAGGTTGTTGAGTCCTAACTCTGTGAAAACCTCTATCATTAGGAGCCTATTTTTGCGTTTTTTTTTTGTTTTCTATTCCTATTTTTATTCTTTAGTCTCATCTTATATCTATATTTGAGTCTTGTTCTTAATTCATAATTAATAAAATTCATGCCTTAAAGTTATGAATGTCCTATGAATCCATCACCTCTCTTAAATGAAAAATGCTTTAATCACAAAAGAACAAGAAGTACAGGATTTCGAAATTTATCCTTGAAACTAGTTGAATTAGTTTGATGTGGTGACAATAATTTTTGTTTTCCGAATGAATGCTTGAACAGTGCATATGTCTTTTGAATTTGTTGTTTTAAGAATGTTAAAATTGTTGGCTCTTGAAAGAATGATGGAAAAGGAGAACTGTTATTGAGGATCTGAAAAATCATTAAAGTGATTCTTGAAGCAAGAAAAAGCAGTGAAAAAAAAAATTTCGAAAAAAAAAAAGGGGGAAGAAAAAAAAAATAAAGTTGTGAACCAAGGCAAAAAGAGTGTGCTTAAGAACCCTGGACACCTCTAATTGGGGACTCTAGCAAAGCTGAGTCACAATCTAAAAAGGTTCACCCAATTATGTGTCTGTGGCATGTATGTATCCGGTGGTAATACTGGAAGACAGAGTGCTTTGGGCCACAGCCAAGACTCATACACTAGCTATGTTCAAGAATCATTATACTTAACTAGGAGAATCAATAACACTATCTGAGTTCTGAGTTCTTATAGATGCCAATCATTCTGAACTTCAAAGGATAGAGTGAGATGCCAAAACTGTTCGGAGGCAAAAAGCTACTAGTCCCGCTCATCTAATTGGAACTATGTTTCTTTGATATTTTGGAATTTATAGTATATTCTCTTCTTTTTATCCTATTTTGATTTTCAGTTGCTTGGGGACAAGCAACAATTTAAGTTTGGTGTTGTGATGAGCGGATAATTTGTACCCTTTTTGGCATCGCTTTTAGTATGTTTTTAGTATATTCTAGTTAGTTTTTAGTATATTTTTATTAGTTTTTAGTTAAAATTCACTTTTCTGGACTTTACTATGAGTTTGTGTGTTTTTCTGTGATTTCAGGTATTTTCTGGCTGAAATTGAGGGTTCTGAGCAAAAATCTGATTCAGAGACTGAAAAGGACTGCAGATGCTGTTGGATTCTGACCTCCCTGCACTCGAAGTGGATTTTCTGGAGCTACAGAAGCCCAATTGGCGCGCTCTCAACGGCATTGGAAAGTAGACATCCTGGGCTTTCCAGCAATATATGATAGTCCATACTTTTCCCAAGATTTGATGGCCCAAACCGGCGTGGCAAATCAGCCTCAGAAATTCCAGCGTTTAACGCTGGAACTGGCATAAAACATGGAGTTAAACGCCCAAACTGGCATAAAAGCTGGCGTTTAACTCCAGAAAAGGTCTCTACACGAAAATGCTTCATTGCTCAGCCCAAGCACACACCAAGTGGGCCCGGAAGTGGATTTTTCTGTCATTTACTCATTTCTGTAAACCTTAGGATTACTAGTTCACTATTAATAGGATCTTTTGACATTGTATCAGTATCTCATGACACTTTACACGTTTCTTTGTGTACCTTCCACAGTATGAGTCTCTAAACCCCATGGTTGGGGGTGAGGAGCTCTGCTGTGTCTTGATGGATTAATGCAATTACTACTGTTTCTTATTCAATCATGCTTGCTTCTATTCTAAGATATCACTTGTTCTTAACTCGGATGAATGTGATGATCTGTGACACTCATCATATTCTCAACTATGAACGTGTGCCTGACAACCACCTCCGTTCTACCTTAGATTGAGTAGATATCTCTTGGATTCCTTAATCAGAATCTTCGTGGTATAAGCTAGAACTGATGGCGGCATTCAAGAGAATCCGGAAGGTCTAAACCTTGTCTGTGGCATTCTGAGTAGGATTCAATGATTGAATGACTGTGACGTGCTTCAAACTCCTAGCAGGCGGGGCGTTAGTGACAGACGCAAAAGAATCACTGGATTCTATTCCGGCCTGACCGAGAACCGACAGCTGATTAGCCTATGCTGTGACAGAGCATAGGAACGTTTTCACTGAGAGGATGGGAGGTAGCCACTGACAACGGTGAAACCCTACATACAGCTTGCCATGGAAGGAGTCTTGCGTGTTTGATGAAGAAGACAGTAGGAAAGCAGAGATTCAGAAGATGGAGCATCTCCAAACCTCAACCTATTCTCCATTACTGCAATACAAGTAACCATTTCATGTTCTTTTGCTTTTTACAATCAATCCTGATAATTTCTGATATCCTGACTAAGATTTACAAGATAACCATAGCTTGCTTCAAGCCGACAATCTCCGTGGGATCGACTCTTGCTCACGCAAGGTATTACTTGGACGACCCAGTGCACTTGCTGGTTAGTTGTGCGGAGTTGCAAAAGTGTGATTGCAATTTCGTGCACCAGTTATTGATTTATATTCTTGCCATTTTATTTTCTTGTTTCTTATTACAAAACCCAAAAAGATACAATCTCATAACCAATAATAAATACACTTTCCTGCGATTCCTTGAGAGACGACCCGAGGTTTGAATACTTCGGTTTATTTTTATTGGGTTTGCATTGTGACAAACAAATTAAATTTGATTGAGGTATAATTGTCGGTTTAGAACTATACTTGCAACGCGACTATTTTTGTGAAAATCTTTACCGACGATTTTTCCTCCATCAAAGACAGTGTAGAAGGTACTAAACAAGGTTGATCTTCTCCTATATATACTAGTATAGTAACTAAGGATTACAAAAATATGATAAACTAGTCTATTAGTGCAAAAATCCACTTCTGTGGCCCACTTTGTGAGTGTTTGGGCTGAGCTTGAGTGTCTCCTATGTGCTAATGTCCCTTAGGGGCATTGAACGCTGGCTAGGGACCCCCTTTTGGGTGTTGAACTCCAGTTGCTCCTCTGTGGGCGCTGGACGCCAGGAATGGGGCTAGTGGCTGGCATTGAATGCCAGTTTTGGACCTTCATTTCTGAAACAAAGTTTGGACTATTATATATTTCTGGAAAGCCTGGAAGTTAGCTTTCCATCGCCGTTGAAAGTGCGCCATTGGGGCTTTTGTAGCTCCAGAAAAACTCTTTCGAGTGCATGGAGGTCATATCCTGACAGCATCTGTAGTCCTTTCTCTGCTTCTGAATCAGACTTTTTTCCAAGCTCCTCATTTTCAGCCAGAAAATACCTGAAATCACCATAAAACATACAAACTCAAAATAGAATCCAAAAATGTGAATTTTGCACTAAAACCTTTGAAAACTTAATAAAACTTAAACAAAGCATACTAAAAACTATATAAAAATGATGGCAAAAAGCGTATAATATATCCGCTCATCACAACACCAAACTTAAAATGTTGCTTGTCTCCAAGCAACTAAAAATAAAGTAGGATAAAAAGAAATAGAAGGATGCAATAAATCTCAGAGTTCTCAATGAAGCTCAGTTTCAATTAGATGAGCGGGACTAGTAGTTTTTTGCTTCTGAACAATTTTGGCATCTCACTATCCATTGAAGCTCAGAATAGTTGGCATCTTTAGGAACTCAGAATCCAGATGATATCATTGATTCTCCTAGTTAAGATCTTTTTTATTCTTGGACACAGCTTTTAGAGTCTTGGTCGTGACTCTAAGCACTTTGTTTTCCAATTTTACCACCGGATACATAAATGCCACAGACACTTAACTGGGTGAACCCTTTTGGATTGTGACTCAGCTTTGCTAGAGTCCCCAGCCAGAGGTGTCCAGAGTTATTAAGCACACTCTTTTCTTTGGATCACGACTTTAACTGCTCAGTCTCAAGTTTTTCACTTGACACCTTCACACCACAAGCTTATAGTTAGGGAACTAGCTCAATTGAACTGTTTATGCTAAGATATTTCTTTTAAGCCCTCCTAACCATTGATACTCAAAGCCTTGGATCCTTTTGCCCTTGCCTTTTGGTTTTAAGGGTTATTGGCTTTTTGCTCTTGCCTTTTGGTTTAAAGAACTATTGGCTTTTTCTTTTTCTTTTTTTCTTCTTTTTTCGCATATTATATATATATGTTTTCTTTTATTGCGTTTTGCTACTTTTTCTTGCTTCAAGAATCAATTTTTTGATTTTTTTTTCAGATCACCAATAATACTTCACTTTTATCCTCATTCTTTCAAGAGTCAACATTCTTTAACTCCAACATCAAATATGCACAGTTTATTCATACATTCAGAAAACAAAAGCAATGCCACCATATCAAATAATTGAACTATTCTTAATGTATAACTCAAAATTCATGCATCTTACTTTTCTTTTTCAGATAAATTTTTTTTAAGCAAGGTGAGAGATGCATGGAATATTTCATAGCTTTAAGACATCAATTAAAGATGATCATGCACTAGAAACAGATAATAAAACAAAATACATGGAAAATTGAATAACATAAGCAACAGGGGAGTAAAGGGAATGAATCCACCTTAGTGATGGTGGCTACTACTCCTTTTGGAGGATCCAGTAGAGTGCTTGATTTCCTCTGTGTCACGTCCCTGCCTCTATTGCTCTTCCCTCATTGTTTTTTGTTCTTCTCTCATTTCTCTTTGATCTTCTTTATGTCATGGAGGATGGTAGAATGCTCTTGATGTCTCGTCCTTTAGTTGATCCATGCTGGAGCGCAATTCTCCTAGGGAGGTATGCCATTGATCCCAAAAAAAATTTTGGGGAGGAAAATACATCCTTGAGGCATCTCAGGGGTTTCTTGTTGAGGCGGCTCCACATGCTCTTGCTGTGGTCCATGTGCCGGCTCTCTAATATGCTCCATCCTTTTTTTAGTGATGGGCTTGTCCTCCTTAATGGGGATGTATCCTTATGTGACAATTCCGGCTGAATTGCATAGGTGACATATGAGGTAAGGGAAGCAGACGCAGGTGCCTTTCCTTTCCTCTTCCTTAAGGTTTCACCAGTCTTTGGTGCCATACTTAGGAGTGGTAGAAGTCAAAAAGCAAAGCTTTTTCAATACCAAACTTAAGAATATTGCTCGTCCTTGAGCAAATATGAACAATTGGGAATGAGAGAGTAGAAGGAGAAGAAGAAAAAGGGAGAGATAGACGGTGAGATAGGTGGGGCGGGTAGACTTTTTGTAGGACCTACTGGTCTTGGGAGGCTAGGGAATTCGAATTCCCTGTCCCCTTGTGGGCATTGAACGCCCAGCTCTTGCTCCTGGCTAGCATTCAATGCCAGCAATGTGCCTCTCATGGGGCATTGAACGCCCATTGGGGTGCTGATGAGCGGATAATTTATACGCTTTTTGGCATTGTTTTTAGTATATTTTAGTTAGTTTTTATTATATTTTTATTAGTTTTTAGTTAAAATTCACTTTTCTGGACTTTACTATGAGTTTGTGTGTTTTTCTGTGATTTCAGGTATTTTCTGGCTGAAATTGAGGGACCTGAGCAAAAATCTGATTCAGAGGCTGAAAAGGACTGCAGATGCTGTTGGATTCTGACCTCCCTGCACTCGAAGTGGATTTTCTGGCGCTACAGACACCCAATTGGCGCGCTCTCAATTGCGTTGAATAGTAGACACTCTGGGCTTTCCAGCAATGTATAATAGTCCATAGTTTGCCCGAGATTTGATGGCCCAAATAGGCATTCCAAGTCAGCTCAAGAATTCTGGCGTTTAACGCCGGAACTAGCACAAGAATGGGAGTTAAACGCCCAAACTGGCACAAAAGCTGGCGTTTAACTCCAAGAAAAGTCTCTACACATGAAAGCTTCAATGCTCAGCCCAAGCACACACCAAGTGGGCCCGGAAGTGGATTTTTATGTAATTTACTCATCTTTGTAAACCCTAAGCTACTAGTTATCTACAAATAGGACCTTTTGCTATTGTATTTTCATCTTTTGATCACTTTAGATCTTAGGATCATCTTTGGACGTCTAGTTCTTAGATCATGGGGGCTGGCCTCACGGCCATGCCTAGACCTTGTTCTTATGTATTTTCAACAGTGGAGTTTCTACACACCATAGATTAAGGTGTGGAGCTCTGCTGTACCTCGAGTATTAATGCAATTACTATTGTTCTTCTATTCAATTCGGCTTATTCTTGTTCTAAGATATCACTTGTTCCTCAACTTGATGAATGTGATGATCCGTGACACTCATCATCATTCTCACCTATGAACGTGTGCCTGACAACCACCTCCGTTCTACCTTAGATTGAGTGGATATCTCCTGGATCCCTTAATCGGAATCTTTGTGGTATAAGCTAGAATTGATGGCGGCATTCAAGAGAATCCAGAAGGTCTAAACCTTGTCTGTGGTATTCTGAGTAGGATTCAAGGATTGAATGACTGTGACGAGCTTCAAACTCGCAATTGTGGGGCGTTAGTGACAGACGCAAAAGAATCACTGGATTCTATTCCGACATGATCGAGAACCGACAGCTGAATAGCCGTGCTGTGACAGAGCGCGTTGAACATTTTCGCTGAGAGGACGGGACTGTAGCCATTGACAACGGTGATGCCCAACATACAGCTTGCCATGGAAAGGAGTAAGAAGGATTGGGTGAAGACAGTAGGAAAGCAGAGAGACGGAAGGGACAAAGCACCTCCATACATTTATCTGAAATTCTCACCAATGAATTACATAAGTATCTCTATCCTTATTTTATGTTTTATTCATAAATCATCCATAACCATTTGAATCCGCCTGACTGAGATTTACAAGATGACCATAGCTTGCTTCATACCAACAATCTCCGTGGGATCGACCCTTGCTCGCGTAAAGTTTATTACTTGGACGACCCAGTACACTTGCTGGTTAGTTGTGCGAAGTTGTGATAAAGAGTTGAGATGGCAATTGAGCGTACCATGTTGATGGCGCCATTGATAATCACAATTTCGTGCACCAAGTTTTTGGCGCCGTTGCCGGGGATTGTTTGAGTTTGGACAACTGACGGTTCATCTTGTTGCTTAGATTAGGTATTTTTCTTCAGAATTTTTAAGAATGAATTCTAGAGTTTCAAGGTGATGTTTTTATCATCACCAAAGCTGATTGATTCTCATCAATTTAGCTCTTGAATGTAATGTCCTGCTGAAGCTTGGCTAGCCATGTCTAATTTCTTTAGACTAACATTGCATGATTCCTGGAATTCTCATTAAGAATTTTGATACCCTTATTTTCTTTCGATTTTCGAAAAAAAATCCAAAAAAACAGTACAAAATCATAAAAACCAAAAATATTTCTTGTTGGGTCCAGTGTCTCATTTTAAGTTTGGTGTCAATTGCATGTTTCTATTCTTCGTGCATTTTTTTTTTTCGAATTCATTCATGTGTCTTAATTGATCTTCAAGTTGTTCTTGATGATTTTCTTGTTCTGATCTTTAAATTCTCTTGTCTTGAATGTTTTGTTGTTTCTCATATGCATTCTCATTTTGTTAGTGTCAATAGTATACAAACTTTTAAGTTTGGTGTCTTGCATGCATTATTTATTTGATCTTAGTTTCATTTTGATTATTCCTCATTATTAAAAATCCAAAAAAAATTTCTTTGTGTCTTTTCAAGTCAATAATACAGAGAATTGAAGATTCAGAACATACAGTAGAGGAATTACACATAAAAAGCTGGGCATTCAAAACGCCCAGTGACGATGGAAAACTGGCGTTTAAACACCAGCCAGGGTGCTTGGCTGGGCGTTTAACGCCCAAAAGGGGTGAGTTTTGGGCGTTAAACGCCAGAATGTATACCATTCTGGGCGTTTAACGCCAAGATGGCACAAGAGGGAAGATTTTGTTTTTAATTCAAATTTTTTTTCAAGTTTTCCAAATTTTTCAAAATCAAATCCTTTTCAAATCATATCTTTTCAATCATATATTTTCAAAATCAATTTCTTTCCATTTTCAAAAATATTTGCTAACAATTAATGATTTGATTCAACATTTCAATTATGTTGCCTTTTCTGTTGAGAAAGGTTTAATGTCTGAATCATATCTTTTAAATTTCTTGTTAGCCAAGTCATTAATTTTCAAAATCAAATCTTTTTAAATTGTTTTTCAAATCATATCTTCTCAATCATATCTTTTTAAAAATATATCTTTTCAATTATATCTTTTAATCACATCTTTTTCAAAATAGTTTTCAATCATATCTTTTTTATTTCTAATTTCAAAATCTTTTTCAAAATCAATTTATTTCTTTCCCACTCTTAGTTTTCGAAAATCATCAATCATTTTTCAAAATTTCTTCAAAATCTTTTAATTTATTTTCGAAAATTTCTTCCCCTCTTCTCACATCCTTCTATTTATGGACTAACACTCCTCCTCAATGCACAATTCGAACTCTATCTTTCTTGATAAGTTCGAATTCTTCTACCTTTTCCTTCTATTTTTCTTTTCCTCTGACACCTCAAGGAATCTCTATACTGTGACATAGAGGATTCTATATTTTCTTGTTCTCTTCTCTTTCATATGAGCATGAGCAAAGACAAAAGCATTCTTGTTGAAGCTGACCCTGAACCTGAAAGGACCTTGAAGCGAAAGCTAAGAGAAGCTAAAGCACAACTCTCTGTAGAGGACCTAACAGAAATCTTCAAAAAATAAGACATGGCAGCCAAAAACAACAACAATGCCAACAATGCAAGGAAGGTGCTGGGTGACTTTACTGCACCTACTCCTGACTTCTATGGGAGAAGCGTCTCTATCCCTGCCATTGGAGCAAACAACTTTGAGCCTAAGCCTCAATTAGTTTCTCTAATGCAACAGAATTGCAAGTTCCATGGACTTCCATTGGAAGATCCTCATCAGTTTTTAGCTGAATTCTTGCAAATCTGTGACACTGTCAAGACCAATGGGGTTGACCCTGAGGTCTACAGACTTATGCTATTCCCTTTTGCTGTAAGAGACAGAGCTAGGATATGGTTGGACTCACAACCTAAAGAAAGCCTGAACTCTTGGGAAAAGCTAGTCAATGCCTTCTTGGCAAAGTTCTTGCCACCTCAAAAATTGAGTAAGCTTAGAGTGGAAGTCCAAACCTTTAGACAGAAAGAAGGTGAATCCCTCTATGAAGCTTGGGAAAGATACAAACAATTGATCAAAAAGTGTCCCTCTGACATGCTTTCTGAATGGAGCATCATAGGTATCTTCTATGATGGTTTGTCTGAACTGTCCAAGATGTCATTCGACAGCTTTGCTGGAGGATCTCTTCATCTAAAGAAGACGCCTGCAGAAGCTCAAGAACTCATTGAAATAGTTGCAAATAACCAATTCATGTACACTTCTGAAAGGAATCCTGTGAACAATGGGATGAATCAGAAGAAAGGAGTTATTGAGATTGATACTCTGAATGCCATATTGGCTCAGAACAAAATATTGACTCAGCAAGTCAATATGATTTCTCAAAGTCTGTCTGGAATGCAAGCTGCACCAGGCAGAACTAAGGACGCTTCATCTGAATAAGAAGCTTATGATCCTGAGAACCCTTCAATGGAAGAGGTGAATTACATGTGAGAACCCTATGGAAACACCTATAATCCTTCATGGAGAAATCATCCAAATCTCTCATGGAAGGATCAACAGAGACCTCAACAAGGTTTCAACAACAATAATGGTGGAAGAAACAGGTTTAGCAATGGCAAGCCTTTTCCATCATCTTCTCAGCAACAGACAGAGGATTCTAAGTAGAGCTACTCTGACTTAGCAACCATGGTCTCTGATCTAATCAAAACCACTAAAAGTTTCATGACTAAAACAAGGTCCTCCATTAGAAACTTGGAGGCACAAGTGGGTCAGCTGAGTAAGAAAGTTACTGAACTCCCTCCTAGTACTCTTCCAAGCAATACAGAAGAGAATCCAAAAGGAGAATGCAAGGCCATTAACATGACTCACATGGCCGAACTTGGAGAGGAGGAAGAGGCAGTGATCGCCACTGAGGAAGACCTCAATGGACGTCCACTGGCCTCCAATGAGTTCCCTAATAAGGAACCATGGAAATCTGAGGCTCATAATGAGACCATAGAGATTCCAGTGGATTTACTTCTGCCATTCATGAGCTCTGATGAGTATTCTTCCTCTGAAGAGGACGAAGATGTCACTGAAGAGTAAGTTGCTAAGTACCTTGGAGCAATCATGAAGCTAAATGACAAGTTATTTGGTAATGAGACTTGGGAGGATGAACCCCCTTTGCTCACCAAAGAACTGGATAACTTGACTAGGCAGAGATTACCTCAAAAGAGACAAGACCATGGGAAGTTCTCAATACCTTGTACCAAAGGCACCATAACCTTTGAGAAGACTCTGTGTGACCTAGGGTCAAGCATAAACCTCATGCCTCTCTCTGTAATGGAGAAGCTAGGGATCTTTGAGGTACAAGCTGCAAGAATCTCACTAGAGATGGCAGACAATTCAAGAAAACAAGCTTATGGACTTGTAGAGGATGTTCTGGTAAAGGTTGAAGACCATTACATCCCTGCTGATTTTATAGTCCTAGAAACTGGGAAGTGCATGGATGAATCCATCATCCTTGGCAGACCCTTCCTAGCCACAGCAAAGGCTGTGATTGATGTTGACAGAGGAGAATTGATCATTCAAGTGAATGAAGAATCCTTTGTGTTTAAGGCTCAAGGATATCCCTCTGTAACCATGGAGAGGAAGCATGAAGGGCTTCTCTCAAAACAAAGTCAAACAGAGCCCCCACAGTCAAACTCTAAGTTTGGTGTTGGGAGGCCACAACCAACTTCTAAGTTTGGTGTTGAACCCCCACATTCAAACTCTAAGTTTGGTGTTGGGAGGTTCCAACATTGCTCTGAACATCTGTGAGGCTCATTGAGAGCCCACTGTCAAGCTACTGACATTAAAGAAGCGCTTGTTGGGAGGCAACCCAATGTTATATTTAATCTATTTTCCATTGTTATTTTATGTTTTCTATAGGTTGATGATCATGGGAAGTCACAAAATCAATTAAAAAAGCAAAAACAGAATGAAAAATAGAAAGAAAAATAGCACACCCTAGAGGAAAACCTTGCTGGCATTTAAACGCCAGTAAGGGCAGCAAATGGGCGTTTAACGCCCAGTCTGGCACCATTCTGGGCGTTTAACGCCAGAAAGGGGCACCAGACTGGCGTTTAACGCCAGGAATGGGCAAGAAGCTGGTGTTAAATGCCAGAAATGGGCACCGGCCCGGCGTTTAACGCCAGAATTGGTAGAAGGAGCATTTTTGCTCGCCACTTAGTGCAGGGATGAATTATCCTTGACACCTCAGGATCTGTGGACCCCACAGGATCCCCACCTACCCCACCACTCTCTCTCTTCTTCACCCATTCACCAATCACCTCAACACCTCTTTCCCAAAAACCCCTCACCTATCAAATCCCACCATTCTCTTCACCACTCACATCCATCCTTCATAAAACCCCACCTACCTCACCATTCAAATTCAAACCACTTTCCCTCCTAAACCCACCCATACATGACCGAACCCTACCCCTCTCTCCACCCCTATATAAACCCATCTTTACCCCTTCATTTTCACACAGCCTAAACACTACTTCTTCCCCCTTAGCCGAAACACAAAGCCCCCTCCATCTCCTCTATTTCTTCTTCTTCTACTCTCTTCTTTCTTCTTTTACTCGAGGACGAGCAAACCTTCTAAGTTTGGTGTGGTAAAACCATTGCTTTTTATTTTTCCATAACCATTTATGGCACCTAAGGCCGGAGAAACCTCTAGAAAGAGGAAAGGGAAGGCAAAAGCTTCCACCTCCGAGTCATGGGAGATGGAGAGATTCATCTCAAGGGTGCATCAAGACCACTTCTATGAAGTTGTGGCCATGAAGAAGGTGATCCCCGAGGTCCCTTTTCAAACTCAAAAAAGGTCAACTTTAATCAAAGGTTGGACCAAGTCCTCATAGATATCTCTGTGGAAGGAGCTCAATGCAAAAGGGAGATCCCACTCATAGACATGAGCATGAGAAAATTCATCATCATGAAATCCCTGAGATGCCTCAAGGGATGCACTTTCCTCCACAAAACTATTGGGAGCAAATTAACACCTCCTTAGGAGAATTAAGTTCCAACATGGGACAACTAAGGGTGGAGCACCAAGAACATTCCATCCTCCTCCATGAAATTAGAGAAGATCAAAGAACCATGAGAGAGGAGCAACAAAGGCAAGGAAGAGACATTGAGGAGCTCAAGCACTCCATAAGATCTTCAAGAGGAAGAACAAGCCGCCATCACTAAGGTGGACCCGTTCTTTAATTTCCTTGTTCTTTATTTTTCTGTTTTTCGAATTTTCATGCTTATGTTTATCTATGTTTGTGTCTTATGATCATTAGTGTCTTAGTGTCTATGCCTTAAAGTTATGAATTTCCTATGAATCCATCACCTTTCTTAAATGAAAAATGTTCTTAATTAAAAAAAGAGAAGAATTGCATGAATTTTGAATTTTATAACAGATTAATTATTTTGATGTGGTGGCAATACTTTGACTTCTGAATGTATGCTTGAACAGTGCATATGTCTTTTGAATTTGTTGTTCATGAATGTTGGCTCTTGAAAGAATGATGAAAAAAAGAGACATGTTATTGAGGATCTGAAAAATCATAAAAATGATTCTTGAAGCAAGAAAAAGTAGTGAATACAAAAAAAAAAGAGAAAAACGAAAAAAAAAAGGAAAAAGAAAAAAAATAATAATAATAAAGTCGTGATCCAAGGTAAAAAGAGTGTGCTTAAGAACCCTGGACACCTCTAATTGGGGACTCTAGCAAAGCTGAGTTACAATCTAAAAAGGTTCACCCAGCCAGTTATGTGTCTATGGCATGTATGTATCCGGTGGTAATATTGGAAGACAGAGTGCTTTGGGCCACGGCCAAGACTCATAAAGTAGCTGTGTTCAAGAATCATCATACTTAACTAGGAGAATCAATAACACTATCTAGATTCTGAGTTCCTATAGAAGCCAATCATTCTGAATTTCAAAGGATAGAGTGAGATGCCAAAACTGTTCAGAGGCAAAAAGCTAAAAGCCCCGCTCGTCTAATTAATACTGATCTTCATAGATGTTTTTGGAATTCATTGCATATTCTCTTCTTTTTATCTTATTTGATTTTCAGTTGCTTGGGGACAAGCAACAATTTAAGTTTGGTGTTGTGATGAGCGGATAATTTATACGCTTTTTGGCATTGTTTTTAGTATGTTTTAGTTAGTTTTTATTATATTTTTATTAGTTTTTAGTTAAAATTTACTTTTCTGGACTTTACTATGAGTTTGTGTGTTTTTCTGTGATTTCAGGTATTTTCTGGCTGAAATTGAGGGACCTGAGCAAAAATCTGATTCAGAGGCTGAAAAGGACTGCAGATGCTGTTGGATTCTGACCTCCCTGCACTCGAAATGGATTTACTGGAGCTACAAAACCCCAATTGGCGCGCTCTCAATTGCGTTGGAAAGTAGACACCCTGGGCTTTCCAGCAATGTATAATAGTTTATATTTTACCCGAGATTTGATAGCCCAAACAGGCATTCCAGGTCAGCTCAAGAATTCTGGCGTTTAACGCCGGAACTGGCACAAGAATGGGAGTTAAACGCCCAAACTAGTACAAAAGCTGGCGTTTAACTCCAAGAAAAGTCTCTACACATTAAAGCTTCAATGCTCAGCCCAAGCACACACCAAGTGGGCCCGGAAATGAATTTTTATGTAATTTACTCATCTTTGTAAACCCTAAGCTACTAGTTATCTACAAATAGGACCTTTTGCTATTGTATTTTCATCTTTTGATCACTTTAGATCTTAGGATCATCTTTGGATGTCTAGTTCTTAGATCATGGGGGCTGGCCTCACGGCCATGCCTAGACCTTGTTCTTATGTATTTTCAACAGTGGAGTTTCTACACACCATAGATTAAGGTGTGGAGCTCTGCTGTACCTCGAGTATTAATGCAATTACTATTGTTCTTCTATTCAATTCGGCTTATTCTTGTTCTAAGATATCACTTGTTCCTCAACTTGATGAATGTGATGATCCGTGACACTCATCATCATTCTCACCTATGAACGTGTGCCTGACAACCACCTCCGTTCTACCTTAGATTGAGTGGATATCTCTTGGATCCCTTAATCGGAATCTTCGTGGTATAAGCTAGAATTGATGGCGGCATTCAAGAGAATTCGGAAGGTCTAAACCTTGTCTGTGGTATTCTGAGTAGGATTCAAGGATTGAATGACTGTGACGAGCTTCAAACTCGCGATTGTGGGGCGTTAGTGACAGACGCAAAAGAATCACTGGATTCTATTCTGACATGATCGAGAACCGACAGCTGAATAGCCGTGCTGTGACAGAGCGCGTTGAACATTTTCACTGAGAGGATGGGACTGTAGCCATTGACAACGGTGATGCCCAACATACAGCTTGCCATGGAAAGGAGTAAGAAGGATTGGATGAAGACAGTAGGAAAGCAGAGAGACGGAAGGGACAAAGCACCTCGATACGCTTATCTGAAATTCTCACCAATGAATTACATAAGTATCTCTATCCTTATTTTATATTTTATTCATAAATCATCCATAACCATTTGAATCTGCCTGACTGAGATTTACAAGATAACCATAGCTTGCTTCATACCAACAATCTCCGTGGGATCGACCCTTACTTGCGTAAGGTTTATTACTTGGACGACCCAGTACACTTGCTGGTTTGTTGTGTGAAGTTGTGATAAAGAGTTGTGATGGCAATTGAGCGTACCATGTTGATGGCGCCATTGATAATCACAATTTCGTGCACCAGGTGCACAACGCCAAGTCTCTACCCCCCAGCTGGCGTTCAACACCAGCTCTGTGCTCCTTAAGCTGCTCCTCATGGGCATTGAACGCCCACTCTGACCCCCTTGTCTGGCATTCAACGCCAGCAAAGTCTCTGCTCTAAGGTGTTCTTTTCCAGCTCTGACTATTTCTATTTCTGTTCTAACTACTGCACATGATCACAAACATTAAAAATCAAGGGAAAACTCTAAAAATAAACTAAAATAAACTCAAATGAAAATAAACAAAAGAAATAAGAACAGAAATACTCTACTCATGGTTGGGTTGCCTTCCAACAAGCGCTTCTTTAATGTCATTAGCTTGACACTCGATTGCTGACTTTCTTCCTCTTCTTCCAGTTGGTTAACAGAAATGACTCCATGGGAGAAAATAAGGAGATTTGTGCCCTCAGAATTGAATTCCTCCTAACAAGATTTCTTTTACTGTGATGAGGTTGATTCTCTTTGCTTGCTAGGGTAAGGGTTGTATTATTTTTCCATCCCCTATGCATCTTTCTCTTGGGACCTTCCTCCTTGGTGGGTGGTGACTGTCCAAAACCAAACTTAAGTTTGATGTATGGGGAAACTGTATGAGTTTTTTCACCAAGGGAGGAGGCTTCAGCATTGTACTCTGTATGGTAGTACCTCCTTTGTTAGGGGTTAGTGGAGGTTGAAGGACATTGATATTCATGTAATCCTTCTGTAACCTCATCACTAATTCGCCTCTCTCAGCATCAGAGAGGTTTCCTCCATTAGATAGAGACCATTGCTCCAAAACTTCAGCAAAAGGATTATTGAACTGCAACTTTTCATAGCCTTCCAAGGATTGTGAGCAGTGCTCATCCTTGGTTTCCTTTTGGGGCATATGAGGGTGTGGTACTTCAGGCTTTCTTCCCATAAGAGGGGCGTGAAACAATGTGCTTCCAGCCTCTTCTTGAGTTAGTTCCTCAATAGTGTGTACCATTGACAATGACCAATTGCACGGGTTTAGATTTTCACACTAAAAATAGGATTGACGTTGCAAGTATAGTCCAAATCCAACAATTGATCATCAATCAAATAATATTGTCACAATACAAAATAACCGGGAGTATTTAGTTCCCGGGTAGTTCTCCCTAGGAGTTGCAATGAAATGTACATTTATTGGCTATGAGAGAGAGCATGAGGAATTGGAAAAGCAAGAAAGCAAGAAATGAAAATAGCAAGAAAGCAATTAAACATGCAAGAAATGTAAATGGCAACTCTTGGCAAGAATTGGGGAATTTAGGATTCCTATCCTAGTTATGGACCACAAACATGGCAATTGTGTGGGGTCAATCCAAATTAGTCAATCCTCCTTGAGAATTAGTCAAAAGGGCATAATTGATCTCAATCCATAAGTCCTAATCAACTCACTAATTACTTAGTGAAAGACTAGCATCAATGGAAACAAAACCAATTAGCCATTCCCACACAATGCAGAATGGACATCCACAACTCTATTCCACCCAAACACCCAAATTTCTCAACCAAGAGTGTGAAAAATAAACATACAAGAAATTAAAAGTCTAAGCAATAAAAGTCTAAGCAACGAAAATTAAAATGCAAGAAACCTCTTAGCAAGTAATTGAGAGCTAAGGCTACCTATCCTAAACATTGACCACAAATGTATGATTACCATGAAGATTTAATCCTACTTAGTCAACCTTACATCGAAGATAAGTCAAATAGACATAGTTGATTTCAATCCCTAAGTCCTATGTCAACACTAAGGGGTCACATAGTGTCAAGGGAGACCAAGACAACTAACTACTCTATTGTATCAAACAAGAATAGACATTAATGACTCAAGGATCACCAAAGTCATCAATTCCAAGCCAAGAGTGGAGAAAAACTATGTAAAAACTAAGCCAAGCATTTTATCAAACACTTAGTGTGCATAAAAATAAAATAACATTAAATTGCATTAAAATAAATTCTAAAGCTACCAAAGCAAGAAAATAACAATAACAAGTAGAGAAAACAATAAATGACATGGAAACATAAAATTGCATTAATTGGAATTAAAATAACAAAAGTGTTCATAACATGAAAATTGACATAAAAGAGAAAATAACAAAAGTGATGAAGAAGATAAAGACAAGAGAGCATAAAAACATAAAGGAAACTACATTAAAACAAGAATTAAAGACTAAAATTAAAAGGAAACTAACTAACAAAACCTTAATTCTAGAGAGAGGGGGGAGCTTCTCTCTCTAGAAACTAAGAGAAAACATCGTAAAAGCTAAACCTAATTGCCCCCCTTCATCTTTCTTCAATTTGGCCTTAAATAACTTCAAAAAAATGAGTTGGATTGGGTTTTGGGGGCCCAAAAATCGCTGCCAGCGAGTTGCCATTAATGAGGTCACGTGCAGGGACCTGTGCAGACGCACAGATGTGTGCGTCCGCACACATGCTAAATCCTGAGTTGTGCGTACGCACAAGTACCTATGCATATGCACACTTAAACTTATGTCCACTATAGCAAATTGCATATCATTTTGAAGCCCCGGACGTTAGCTTTCCAATGCCACTGAAACCGCCTCATTTCGACCTTTGTAGCTCAAGTTATGGCCAATTTAGTACAGAGAGTTCAGGGCTGACAGCTTTCCAAATCCTTCATTTCTTGAATTCTTCCCTTTTGCATGCTCTTTTCCTCACTTCTTCAACCCATACTTGCCTTAGAAACCTGAAAATCACTTAACAAATACATCAAGGCACCAAATGGGATTAAAGTGAATAAAATTGACTAAATTAAGCACAAAAGAGCATGTTTTCACTTTCAAGCGCAATTTAGGAAGAAATCTCAAAAGCATGCTATTTAGGTGAATAAATGTGGGTTTATGTGATGGGATCCACTCAATTCAAACCAAAATATATCGTAAAATATGGATCCATCAATTTCCCCACACTTAAGCAATAGCATGTCCTCATGCTAAACATAACCAAAGGAGATGAATGAAAGGGTAAACATTTTATTCAATGCAACTACTTATATGCATGCAACTATACTAAATGTTATCCACATATATCTATACTATGATTCCTATTGAGTATGGTAAAGACCAACAAAAGAATCTCAATTAATCCAAAATAAAGCTTAGGGCTAAGACAAAGCAAATATATCAGTATGATCAATATCCAAAAGATTTGATTTGAAATTCCCAATATTAAGTTCAACAACTTGCAAGAAGATAAAATAAGCAATGGAAACATAGAATTGAGCAATTGAAACCCTCACCGAATGTGTTTACACTCTAGTCGCTCTGTGTTTAGGGCTTAATCACTCAATGCTCCTTTAATCATGTTTCTCAAAGAATTGCAAGTCGTCTAACAATCAACTAATATTTGATTAATGAATGCAAATATCATGAGGACTTTTGAGAGTTGTAATGGGGCTAGGGTAAGGGTAGGATTAATATGGTTAAGTGGACTAGTGGATTGGATCTTTGATTAACTCAAGTATTCCACCTAATCCTATATCATCCTATATACACATAATAAAATATCCTAACTACCCAGTTATCCCTTTTTTTTCACACTCACTCATGCATGCTTCTTTTCAATTCAACTTCATACGCATCTCTTATTATCATTATTATTTATTTTTCTTCTTCTTTTTTTCTTTTTTTTTTTGTATGTACACCAAAATTTTTCTTTTATCATATAAGAGAGATGCATATGTTCCAAGTAATGAATGCATGAGTGTTTACCCATTTTTCCAAATATTCTCAATGAATACCCAAAGCACTAACTACCCATGTTTTCTACAAATTCCCCCACACTTGATTAACACACACACTCAAATCCAAGCTAATCAAAGATATAATTCAAGGACATAATAGTTTTTAACTTAGGGTAAATAATGTGCTTATAATGAGAACAAAGGGGAATTAAAAGACTCAAAAGTGGTTTGCAAAGGTAGATGTAAGGGTTGGCCATATGGGTTAGTAAGTTCAAATTCAAAGATGGCCTCAACCATACTAAATGAAATTCAAAATATCAAATATAGGACATATAGACTAAAGCAAATCTAAGATCACAATCATCAAAGGAGTTTATAACATACAAGAACAAAATTTGTAATTAAAAATATGCAACCACACAGTTTAAGCTCAAATCTCACTTGGTATTTGTTCAAGCTCTTTTTTATGTTTCATAAAAAGATACTTCAAGCAAGTTCAAAAATAATTTTCAAATCTAATCAATGAAATTCCCAAAAAGAGATCTCTTGAAAATTCTTTGTTGTTTTACCAAAACTTATTTACTCTACCATGCAAATGCAAATATAACTATAATAAAACTATGAGCGAACTAAGATATATACAAGCAACTAAGCAAAGTATAATGCAATAAAATAATAATGAATATTCACAAAATATAACTATTAAAAACTAGAAAATAATGCAAAGTGTTGAGAAAGAGAAAGTTACACCCCAAAAGTTGCGGATCCTGTTCTCCCACACTTAAATGTTGCACGGTCCTCCATGCTTGCACTCAATCCGAGCTGAAGAGATGGGAGGCTCCACCTTCAACTGGTGGGCACTGGGGCTTCGGGTTGCTATAGAAAACAAATAAACAAGAATTGAGGAAAATTAAGTTGTTGTGGTATAATGAAGACAATATGTATATCCTAAGTGTGCATAGTTTAGAACACACACATTTGTCGGCTAAAATGGTAACCACAAAAGCAAAAGAAATAGCTTGTTCCTCAACTAAGTGGCCTAGGTTGCAAGTAAAGAGAAAGCAAAACTTAAGGTACAAGCAACCCTAGGGAACCACAACTAAAGTGAATTGAGTGTATGAGATATTGGATATTGAAATTGTGCAAGTGAAAGCGCAAGATTAATAGAAAATGGCACAATTAACAATAACCAATTCAATGATGAAAAGAAACTACTTATTCATCCTTAGAAATAATGAAATAATCACATGTATAAGGTGCTTGTTACAGAAACTGACATGTCTTGATAGGAATCAAGTCTAGTCAACTCAAAAAAAATGCAAAGTATTAACAAGGAACAAATACCTTCTTATGTGATTATATTCACTCAAGAACCATGATGAACTAAGTAGTTCAATCTCAATTCACTAAAGTAAACGTGCACAATTCATAATTAAGATGCCAAACAAGGATATAGTCTAACACATATGGTAGCCTACAACACATGCATTAAACTTGCAATTCATCTAGGCAATCAAATAAAGACTTGATACATAGTGCACATATTCATTAAATCAAAATTCAAGCAACAAGCAACCTAATAATCATCAAGCAAACACTTGCAACTTATTTAATTAACAAACAACTAAACCAAAACTAATATAATAACTAAAATAAAAGCGACATGCAAACAAAATGAACAAGAACAAGTAGAAAATATGGTGAAAGAGAAGAAGAAGAGAGGAGAGAAGAGAAGAAAAGAAGAAAAGAGGCATAGTGAGAAAACAGGGGCGTGCGCACACTATGAGGAAAGGGGAAGGTGTGCGAGCGCACACTCTATGCGAGCACTCCTGGCAAAAGAGGAATCAAGACGTGTATGTGCGCATGGGGCCGTGCGCACGCACAGAAGGCCTTTATTATTTTCTTCTTTTTTTTTAAGGATATGGAAAGGATCACGTGTGCGCGCGCACAAAGCATAAGGGGCAGGGGTTCCCACGCACAGGCTGTGCCAACGCTCCGACCAGAGTGGTTGCAAGTTGGCGTGCGGACGCATAAGCCTGTGCGGCCTCGTGCGGACGCACAGGTCGCAGAAAACAGGGGAATGCGCGCGCACAAGGCGTGCTGGCGCTGCGAATAGTGCGCATAAAGGCTTGTGTGCGTACGCACAGGTAAGTGCGTATGCATAAAAGGTGAATTTTCGTTGTTGTGTGCGTGCGCACAAGGGTGTGCGCACGCACATGCCCTGTTTTTTCCAAAAATTTTCCTTCAAAATTCTAAGGTACCAAGCCTTAGTTCAATCAAAACTCAACATCAAACATGCAAGAACCCATAAATTCTTGATCAAAACCAAAATTAACTTAGAAATATCAAAATTAAACTAATTCTAAGCTAACCAACCAAATAAAATGCAATAAACCAAAATATATACAAAAAGAGAAGAGTGGGAACAATGTTACCAAACACTTTTATTTAATGTCATTAAGTTAGAAAATTGGGAGAGCCCTTTGCTATGGTGGCTTGTGCTTGACTTCCCCACCAAATGCTAAAATGTTCAGTGTCCTCTGGGATCCCAATCCTAACCATCAACAAAAACAAAAGATAACCAAAAAGTAAGCTATTTACATATTAACATATATACAATAGCCAACAACAACACCATTGCAACTCCCCAGCAACAGTGCCAAATTTGACAATGACCAATTGCACGGGTTTGGATTTTCACACTAAAAATAGGATTGACGTTGCAAGTATAGTCCAAACCCAACAATTGATCATCAATCAAATAATAATGTCACAATACAAAATAACTGGGAGTATTTAGTTCCCGGGTCATTCTCCCTAGGAGTTGCAATGAAATGTACATTTATTGGCTATGAGAGAGAGCATGGGGAATTGGGAAAGCAAGAAAGCAAGAAATGAAAATAGCAAGAAAGCAATTAAACATGCAAGAAATGTAAATGGCAACTCTTGGCAAGAATTGGGGAATTTAGGATTCCTATCCTAGTTATGGACCATAAACATGGCAATTGTGTGGGGTCAATCCAAATAAGTCAATCCTCCTTGAGAATTAGTCAAAAGGGCATAATTGATCTCAATCCATAAGTCCTAATCAACTCACTAATTACTTAGTGAAAGACTAGCATCAATGGAAACCAAACCAATTAGCCATTCCCACACAATGTAGAATGGATGTCCACAACTCTATTCCACATAAACACCCAAATTTCTCAACCAAGAGTGTAAAAAATAAACATGCAAGAAATTAAAAGTCTAAGCAATAAAAGTCAAAGCAATGAAAATTAAAATGCAAGAAACCTCTTGGCAAGTAATTGAGAGCTAGGGCTACCTATCCTAGACATTGACCACAAACATATGATGATTATGAAGAGTTAATTCTACTTAGTCAACCTTACATCGAAGATAAGTCAAATAGGCATAGTTGATTTCAATCCCTAAGTTCTATGTCAACACTAAGGGGTCACATAATGTCAAGGGAGACCAAATCAACTAACTACTCTAATGTATCAAATAAGAATGGACATCAATGACTCAAGGATCACTAAAGTCATCAATTCCAAGCCAAGAGTGGAGAAAAACTATGTAAAAACTAAGCCAAACATTTTATCAAACACTTGGTGTGCATGAAAATAAAATAACATTAAATTGCATTAAAATAAATTCTAAAGCTACCAAAGCAAGAAAATAACAATAACAACTAGAGAAAACAATAAATGACATGGAAACATAAAATTGCATTAATTGGAATTAAAATAACAAAAGTGTTCATAACATGAAAATTGACATAAAAGAGAAAATAACAAAAGAGATGAAGAAGATAAAGACAAGAGAGCATGGAAACATAAAGGAAACTACATTAAAACAAGAATTAAAGACTAAAATTAAAAAGAAACTAACTAAGAAAACCCTAATTCTGGAGAGAGTGGGGAGCTTCTCTCTCTAGAAACTAAGAGAAAACATCATAAAAGCTAAATCTAATTGCCCCCTCCCCACTTCATCCTTCTTCAATTTGGCCTTAAATAGCTTCAAAAAATGAGTTGCATTGGGTTTTGGGGACCCAGAAATCGCTGCCAGCGAGTTGCCATTAATGAGGTCACGTGCAGGGACCTGTGGGGATGCACAGATGTGTGCGTCCGCACACATGCTAAATCCTGAGTTGTGCGTATGCACAAGTACCTGTGCGTACACACACTTAAACTTATGTCCACTATAGCAAATTGCATATCATTTTGAAGCCCCGAATGTTAGCTTTCTAATGCCGTTGGAACCGCATCATTTTGACCTCTAAGCTCAAGTTATGACTAATTTAGTACAGAGAGGTCAGGGCTGGCAGGTTTCTAAATCCTTCATTTCTTGAATTATTCCCTTTGGCATGCTCTTTTCCTCACTTTTTAAACCCATACTTGCCTTGGAAACCTGAAAATCACTTAACAAAAACATCAAGGCACCAAATGGGATTAAAGTGAATAAAATTGACTAAATTAAGCACAAAAAAGCATGTTTTCACTTTCAAGCGCAATTTAGGAAGAAATCTCAAAAGCATGCTATTTATGTGAATAAATGTGGGTTTATGTGATTGTATCCACTCAAATCAAACCAAAATATATCATAAAATATGGATCCATCAACCATCTTAGGCTCATCCACCTTGGTACTAATGAAAGCTAGCCACTCTTCTCTTATCTGTCCAAATAAGGGCTGTCTAGTTTGTCTAGTTTCTCCTTGGTAAAATATGGACTTAGTTTGACTTGCAGCATCTCTTGAAATTTCAACATTTGTTGTTCAAGGGATTACAGTTGCTGGGTTAATGAGTCACTTTGCTCAGGAGGGTCTGACTCTATAGTCACTGTCTTAACCTCTCCTTTCATTGGAATCTCATTAGATGAGTACAGATGCTGTTTGCTGGCAACTGTCTTAATGAGCTCGTGAGCTTCCTCAATTATCTTTTTCATGTGGATTGAACCACTAGCAGAATGGTCTAAAGATATTCTAGCCATGTCTGTAAGGCCATAATAGAAGATGTCTAATTGTACCCATTCTGAAAACATTTCAGTGGGGCATTTTCGAAGCATTCTCCTATACCTCTCCCGTGCATCATAAAGAGATTTATTGTTCTCTTTCTTGAAACCTTGGATGTCCAGCCTTAACTGGATTAGCTTCCTTGGTGGAAAGTATTCATTCAAGAACTTATCCACCAGCAGACTCCATATTTTCAAGCTTGATTTGGGTTGATTATCCAACCACCTATTTTCTTTGCTTTTCATAGCAAATGGAAAGAGTAACAACCTGTAGACATCTTGGTCTACTCCATCAGTGTACACTATGTCAACATATTGCAGGAAATCTGCAAGGAATTCTATGGGCTCCTCTTGAGGAAGTCCTTGAAATTGGCAATTTTGTTGTACTAATGTGATTAGTTGTGGGTTGAGCTCAAAGTGAGCTACTCCAATAGGAGGTTTGCTAATGCTGCTTCCACAGAAGTCAGGAGTGGGGGCTGTATAAGACCCCAAAGTTCTTCTGAACTGTTTATCTCCATTCGGGTTCATGGTGAACTCTTCTTGTTCCTGTACACTCAGTCAAGAAACAAGGAAATGGGAAGGTACGTGTCTCTATATCAGAGTATAGAGCACTTTCAGTAAGATGTCTTAAGAAGACAAGAAGAATGGAGGTAGAGGGAGAGAGATGGAATTCGAATTTTTGAAATTAAAAAGAAAAGGAAATTAAATTTATTTGTTTTTATTTTATTTAATTGTTAATTTCGAAAAGAAGAAATAAAAATAAAAGAAAATTTAAGACAACTAATTAATTAAAAGATTTGACAATTTTAAAGGTGGTTTTCGAAAAAGAAAAGAGAAGAGAGAGAGAGAGAGAGAGAGAGAGAGAGAGAGAGAGTAGATGATTTTTCAAAATAGAGAGAGAGAGAGAGAGAGAGAGAGAGAGAGAGAGAGAGAGAGAAAGAGAGAAAGAGGTAAGAATATTCGAAAAAGAAGAGCAAGGAATTAGTTAGGAGGATATTGAAAAAGAGGAAAGAGAAATGAGAATAAAAGATAAAAACAAGTAACTAACTAATTAACAAGTTTTAAGAACAAAATAAAAGATTTGATTTTTGATGAGCGGATAATTTGTACGCTTTTTGGCATTGTTTTTAGTATGTTTTTAGTATGATCTAGTTAGTTTTTAGTATATTTTTATTAGTTTTTAGTTAAAATTCACTTTTCTGGACTTTACTATGAGTTTGTGTGTTTTTCTGTGATTTCAGGTATTTTCTGGCTGAAATTGAGGGACTTGAGCAAAAATCTTATTCAGAGACTGAAAAGGACTGCAGATGCTGTTGGATTCTGACCTCCCTGCACTCGAAGTGGATTTTCTGGAGCTACAGAAGCCCAATTGGCGCGCTCTCAACGGCTTTGGAAAGTAGACATCCTGGGCTTTCCAGCAATATATGATAGTCCATACTTTGCCCAAGATTTGATGGCCCAAACCGGCGTTGAAAGTCACCTTCAGATTTCCCAGCGTTAAACGCCGGAACTGGCACCAAAATGGGAGTTAAACGCCCAAACTGGCATAAAAGCTGGCGTTTAACTCCAAGAAGAGTCTCTACACGAAAATGCTTCAATGCTCAGCCCAAGCACACACCAAGTGGGCCCGGAAGTGGATTTTTATGTCATTTACTCATCTTTGTAACCCTTAGGCTACTAGTTTTCTATAAGTAGGACCTTTTACTATTGTATTTTCATCTTCTGATCTTTGGAATCTTTTGTTCTTTAGATCTTTTGATCACTTTGGGAGGCTGGCCTCACCGCCATGCCTAGACCTTGTTCTTATGTATTTTCAACGGTGGAGTTTCTACACACCATAGATTAAGGTGTGGAGCTCTGCTGTACCTCGAGTATTAATGTAATTACTATTGTTCTTCTATTCAATTCCGCTTGTTCTTTGTCCAAGATATCACTTGTTCTTCAACTTGATGAATGTGATGATCCGTGACACTCATCATCATTCTCGCTTATGAACGTGTGACTGATAACCACCTCCGTTCTACCTTAGATTGGGTGGATATCTCTTGGATTCTTTAACCGGAATCTTCGTGGTATAGGCAAGAACTGATGGCGGCATTCAAGAGAATCCGGAAGGTCTAACCTTGTCTGTGGTATTCTGAGTAGGATTCAATGATTGAATGACTGTGACGTGCTTCAAACTCCTGAAGGCGGGGCGTTAGTGACAGACGCAAAAGAATCACTGGATTCTATTCCGGCCTGATCGAGAACCGACAGATGGATAGCCGTGCCGTGACAGGGTGCGTTGAACATTTCCAGTGAGAGGATGGGAGGTAGCCACTGACAACGGTGAAACCCTTGCATAAGCTTGCCATGGAAAGGAGTAAGAAGGATTGGATGAAGATAGTAGGAAAGCAGAGAGACGGAAGGGACCAAGCATCTTCATACGCTTATCTGAAATTCCTACCAATGAATTACATAAGTATCTCTATCTCTATCTTTATGTTTTATTCATCATCTATACCCATTTGAGTCTGCCTGACTAAGATTTACAAGGTGACCATAGCTTGCTTCATACCAACAATCTCCGTGGGATCGACCCTTACTCGCGTAAGGTTTATTACTTGGACGACCCAGTGCACTTGCTGGTTAGTTGTGCGGAGTTGTAGTGATCACAATTTCGTGCACCAATTTTGAAATTAAAAGGAGAAAGTTTTGAATTTTAAAAGTTGAAAGAAAGTAAAAATTTGAAATTTAAAAGTTTTAAATTCAAAAAGAAAGATAAGGTAGAGATTTAAAAAGATTAAGAAAGGTAATATTTAAAATTTAAAGATTTTGAAAAAGATTTTAAAAAGATATGAAAAAGATTTGAAAAGATAAGATTTGAATTTTGAAAAAAATTTGATTTTGAAATTTGAAAATTGAATTTTGAAAACTTGAATTTTGAAATTTTGAATTTTGAAATTGAAACAAGATAAGATAAAGGTTTGAGAAAGATTTGATTTTGAAATTTAAAATTAAGATAAGATAAGATAGTGATTTGAAATTTAGAGAAAGATAACCAAAGATAAGATAAAGATTTGAAAAATTTTTGAATTTTAAATTTTAGAAGAAAGATAAGATAAGAAAGAATCAAATTAAAAGAAGTATATGATAAGATATAAAAGGATAAGATTTGAAATTTGATTTTTGAAATTAAGATAAGATAAGATAATGATTTTGAAATTAAAATTTGAAATTTTTGAAAATAATTTTTAAATAAAGATAGAAAAGATATTTTTTATTTTTTGAATTAATGAAGAAAGAGAAAAATAACCAAAAGACACCAAACTTAAAATTTTTAAAACTAAGACTCTATATTTTCAAAAACTAAAAAAACAAAAACACCAAACTTAAAATTTTTAAGATCAAACCAAGAAAAATACCAAGAACAATTCAAATACAAGGAAGAACACTCAAGAACACTTTTCGAAAATTTAAGAAAAGAAAAACACAAAGAGTCACCAAACTTAAAAATGTAAGATCTAATGATACTAATTTTCAAAAATTAGAGGAAAAACAACAAAAAGACACCGACCTCAAAAGTTTTAAAATCAACCAAGAAAATTCACTAAGAACAAGTCGAATATGAAGAAGGAAAAATAAGAACACCTTCAAAAATTTAAAGGAAAAGATAAAAACAGTGGGACACAAAACTTAAAGATTGACACAAGACTCAAACAAGAGACAAAGATAACTAAAGAAAAGAAAATATTTTGAAAAATTTTTGAAAAAGAAAATAAGAAATAGGTAAGACTCAAAGTAAGAAAATCAAAAGAAAATACATAGCCAAAAACAGAAAAGGTTTTGAAAAGAAAACAAAAGACACAAACAAAAGAGCGAATAAAACATAAAGAATACATAATCTAAGCAACAAGATAATCCGTTAGTTTGTTCAAACTCGAACAATCCCCGACAACGGCGCCAAAAACTTCGTGCGTGAAATTTAACTTCGCACAATTGAACCAGCAAGTGCATTGGGTCATCCAAGTAATACCTGAGGTGAATTAGGGCCGATCCCACCAGGATTGTCGGCTTGGATCAAACAGTGGTTATCTCGTAAATCTTAGTTAGGCGGATAGAAAAGTTGTTTGTTGGTTGAAAGCGCATAAAAGTAAAATAAAGATAACGTTACTCAGTGGTTGTGAATTCAATGATAAGAAGATGGTTAAGGATTCGGAGATGCTTTGTTCTTTTGGATCAATACTTTCTTACTTTCTACTCTAACTGTGAATGATTTCTTCTATAGCAGACTGTATGTGATCAACGCCGGTTTAAGCGGCCGCCAATCTTCCTCTAGGCTAAACACCAGGTTCAGTGCGCATCCAGTCTGAATGAGGGTGAAGCTCCTGCAGTTCATTCCCTTGGTGATCCTACTCAAAACGCCACAGACAAGGTCGAATCTTCCAGATCAGAGAATGTTGCGCCTTGGTTCTAGCCTTTACCACAAAGACCTTAATCTCCCCATACCTCGGCTGAACTGATATCTCGAGAAGTCCCAAACGAAGTCGTGGATTAGCCGTCTAAGAGATATATCCTCAAGCTAGTGGTTCATTGATATCCGATGAACGACGCTTGCTGGACCCATGTAGAATAGAGATAACTTTTGACGGTTCAACTCATTCATAAAGTTGAAGAACGATGATATATTTTAGGAGAGAATCAAACACGAATTGCAATAGAACAGTAGTACTTTTATTAATCCATAAAACTCAGCAGAGCTCCTAACCTTAACCTAGGAGGGTTAATGACTCATACTGTACATAATAGTGTTCGAAAATAATGGGGGAGGAAGAAGATCGTGTAGAAGGTACTAAACAAGGTTGATCTTCTCCTATATATACTAGTCTAGTAACTAAGGATTACAGAAATACGATAAACTAGTCTCTTAGTACAAAAATCCAATTCTACGGTCCACTTGGTGAGTGTTTGGACTGAGATTGAGTATCTCCCACATGCTAATGTCCCTTAGGGGAGTTGAACGCTGGCTAGGGACCCCTTTTTGGGCGTTGAACTCCAGTTGCTCCTCTGGTGGCGCTGGACGTTGACCGCCAGTTTTGGGCCTTCATTTTTTAAACAAAGTATGGACAATTATATATTTCTGTAAATTCCTGGATGTTAGCTTTCCATAGTCATTAAAAACGTGCTATTTGGGCTTCTGTAGCTCCAGAAAAGCTTTTTCGAGTGCATGGAGGTCAGATCCTGACAGCATCTGCGATCCATTCTTTGCTTCTGAATCAGACTTTTGCCCAAGCTCCTCAATTTCAGCCAGAAAATACCTGAAATCACCATAAAACACAAACTCAAAATAGAATCCAAAAATGTGAATTTTGCACTAAAACCTATGAAAACTTAATAAAACTTAAACAAAACATACTAAAAACTATATGAAAATGATGGCAAAAAGCGTATAAAATATTCGATCATCAACTATCCACTGAACTGAATGCAAATAAGAACGAATTTGATTCAAATCCCTAGTTATATTGGAAAAATGCAATCAGAATAAAGCCTAAACCCTGAACACACTAAATAACTAGTGAATGAGAATACAATCCATGTGGTGAATAAATCATTATAAGCTTTCAATTATTATGAATAGTATTTCCTCATGCAATAGAAGTTAACTGAATAGAGTAACAATCAAGTTCAAAGACCTAGTTACACTATCCACTGAACTGAATGAAAATAAGAACAAATTTGATTCAAAGCCCTAGTTATATTGTAAAAATGCAATCAGAATAAAGCCTAAATCCTGAACACACTAAATAACTAGTGAATGAGAATAACCAAGCCCACCGAACCGAATACAATACATGTGGTGAATAAATCAATATAAGGTTTCAATTATTATGAATAGTATTTCCTCATGCAATAGAAGTTAACTGAATAGAGTAACAATCAAGTTCAAAGACCTAGTTACACTATCCACTGAACTGAATGAAAATAAGAACAAATTTGATTCAAAGCCCTAATTATATTGTAAAAATGCAATCAGAATAAAGCCTAAATCCTGAACACACTAAATAACTAGTGAATGAGAATAACCAAGCCCACCGAACCAAATACAATACATGTGGTGAATAAATCATTATTAGCTTTCAATTATTATGAATAGTATTTCCTCATGCAATAGAAGTTAACTGAATAGAATAACAATCAAATTCAAAGACCTAGTTACACTATCTACTGGATTGAATGAAAATAAGAACAAATTTGATTCAAAACCCTAGTTATATTGTAAAAATACAATCAGAATAAAGCCTAAACCCTGAACACACTAAGTAACTAGTGAATGAGAATAACCAATCCCACCGAACCAAATACAATCCATGTGGTGAATAAATCATTATAAGCTTTCAATTATTATGAATAGTATTTCCTCTTGCAATAAAAGTTAACTGAATAAAGTAACAATCAAGTTTAAAGACCTAGTTACACTATCCACTGGATTGAATGAAAATAAGAACAAATTTGATTCAAAACCCTAGTTATATTGTAAAAATGCAATCAGAATAAAGCCTAAACCCTGAACACACTAAATAACTAGTGAATGAAAATAACCAAGCCCACCGAACCGAATACAATCCATGTGGTGAATAAATCATTATAAGCTTTCAATTATTATGAATAGTATTTCCTCATGCAATAGAAGTTAACTGAATAGAGTAACAATCAAGTTCAAAGACCTAGTTACACTATCCGCTGAACTGAATGGAAATAAAAACAAATTTGATTCAAAACCCTAGTTCTATTGTAAAAATGCAATTAGAATAAAGCCTAAACCCTGAACACACTAAATATCAAGTGAATAAGAATAACCAAACTCACCAAACCGAATACAATCCATGTGGTGAATAAATCATTATAAGCTTTAAATTATTATGAATAGTATTTCTTCATGCAAAGCCCTAGTTATACTGTAAAAATGCAATCACAATACGTTGATCTACTGAATGAAGCAAATCAATCTAGTAATCCTAAAATGCAACTAGGAGAAATGCCACATTGCAAGATTTCAAATGAACAGTAGTTTTTCTCATATCTTTGATAGTATTTGTTGCTGCTTTTGTTCGTTTTTGCTTGTTCGTGGCGAAGTCTTGTCGTGATTCTTCTCTAGTAGTGATTTTCGCAGAGAACGTGACTGAAGTTTGAGTGATTTTTAGAGAGATTCAAAAAGAAGGAGTGTTTTTGTGTAGCAGTTTCGTGTTGAGAAAGAAGTAATGTCTCTTTGTAATGAGCGCGAAGTAACGAAGAGATTTTCGGACACGTGTTTTCACGCTTCATTAATACACGACTCTATTTGACCTTAGGCCAACTTGGTTACACGGATGTATAACATGCCTGTTTTTTTTTATTTCTCCTTTTTTTTGGTTTTTATTATACAGTATAATAAACACAGACTAACCTATCAACTGATCCTTTTTTTTTTTAAATATTATAGTTAGATCAGACAAAATACGACATTCACATCCAGTATAGGAGAATCAGATGACAATTATATACAAGCGAATCAAGTAAAAAAAATTATTATAGAATCATTTGTGACGACACGAGATATACACTGGTATTTGATTTCAGTAGAAAATTTAGTATGTTTACATGTGTTATGGGAGATAGGTAATGATTGAAAAAGAGTATGGAAGATGAGTTATAAAGAGAATATTTTATAGGAGTCGTAGAGATATTCTAATTTTTTTATGAATATATAATTTTTACTATACATTTAATTATAAATACATTTTTATTATATTTTCTCTTAATTATGTTTGTAGTAATAAATTAAAATAAGAGACAAATTACTCTTCCCGCGATGATATATAAATACATTGGCATTATATTACTTGGCCATGCCATGGTTGATAACTATAACTAGATCTTAAGAAATAAACGCCGCTCCTATGATTATAACTCGTAACGCAAACAAATTGAAAAATAATAATCTCAATGTTTCAGTTACTTTGCATAACTGTATTCTGGCAATCTGAACTGCTAATTTAGTACAACCAACGCTAACCAAATATTCCAAACAACGCATTAGGCCATGGTCCGACATGTAGACCATTACAACTAGCTTGATACACGTACTAATTATTTACACCAAATACCTTCTTGACTACAGTCATTCTAAGATTAATTGTTTCTCTTACTAAAACTAGCAATCAATTTGTTGTTTCAAATGTCATGCGGGGAAATACCTATTGTAATAATCCCCCAAAAAAATGTTTGATGACGATTCTCTAATAAATAGTAGTGATACAAATTGCTCAAGGCAATATCAGCTACATACCATGCCAAGGCCTTTTTGAACCTAGAGGAATGGTATTGGATCCTGATCTTCCACCTCTGTTGCCAAAGCCTCCACGTCCTCTTGATCGAAAGCTTCCTCCGGATCCTGCACGATGATGAGAATGATTGCATGTCGACAATGAACACTCACATATATCAGCGTCAAAGAGGATATTTTAGTTACCTAATTGAGCAGAACCAGCTGACCTAGCCAATGCAGATAGTGCAGGACTCACAACCTGACCTGCATCTTGTAAAATCTTTATCAGAGCCCTCGCATACTTAGCATTAGCATGTGTGAAGAAGGTGTGCGCAGTCCCTTTAGCCCCTGCACGACCAGTTCGACCAATTCTGTGTACATAATCTTCCAGGCTTGAAGGAAAATCATAATTGACCACACATTTTATGTCTTTCACATCTACAAGGAAAGAGAACATGTAAAAGTCAGCAAGTTAAGAGTCATGATTCAGACATGGAGAAAACTGCAAAATTCCTTATCCCTGCTCCTTAAGATTTTAAGAGATCAAACTCAAGTAAACACATTCATCAAATAAATGTGCCCACCTTAACCTTTCAGGGATAAGGAGCAGCCTCACCATCACTGCCGTCTACCACATCCAATTATCTACTAAGTATGCATTAGTCAACCAGGCTGCAGAGAGTAACCAGCTCCATAACTGTGGATGGGGATAACTATGTTGTTAAAAAATTTACAAGTGGTGATAATGTGGTATGACTTGCCTTGGCAACACTAGTTTATAATTGATAATCAATCTTGCTTTCCCAACCATGTAAAATGCACGAATAACCCAATTTATCACATTTTCAGGATAACACAACACGATGTACCACCTCAAATTTTGGATAAACAACCAAGCCATACCAATGGAACTCTGCCTCAGGCATCCATGTAACTTGACATTTGAAAAGGATAGTTCTCAGATTAATAGCAAGAGGCAGTCCACTTACTGCAGTAAAATAATTTCACCACTGAATGCAACTCATTGATCCCCTGGTCAAGTTACAGGCGGTCCCAACACCCTGACAAAGTGACAATATGCTCCCCCATGAACCCAAACCACAAATTATATCAAGAACTGGACAGCAGCCGGCCGACTCACCTATGGTTAAAGTTTTAGACCTATTCCAAAATTCCTATGATTCTTAATACACAGTGATCCTACCAAGACCCCGTGCAGCAACATCAGTGGCAGTCATTATTGGACTTCTACCATTCTTAAACTCAGCCAAAACCCAGTCTCTTTCAGCCTGGTTTTTATCACCATGGATGGATAGAGCTGGCCATCCATCCATCCTCAATTGTCTTGTAATTTGATCACATCCCTTTTTTGTCTCCATAAATATTAGAATTCGGCTCCCATCCATCACTTCTTTCAGCAATCTAATCAATCTGCATTCACAAAGGTAAAGAATCAATCTAGAATGCAAAGACAATAGTCACTATCTTTTACCGTTGAGGATATAAACCTGTTATATTTCTCTGCATCTGTCACAACTTCAACAACTTGATTTATAGATTGGTTTGCTTTCAGTTCCGGTGACCCAATAATTACCTATAATAAAGATATCCCAAATGATAAGATATCCATTACCATCAACAAAAAGGTAGCAAGAGCATGATTCAGTAACCTTATATGGGTTGCGCAGGAACTGCCTTGCCAGAGCTTCAACCTCCTTTGGCCATGTAGCACTCCAATATAACGTCTGTCTATCTGGTCGAATCTGTTTAACCAAAGTCACTGAAAGATTGTAACTAAAGCTAATGTATTTAATATGATTTTACAGCTGTATATAAAAGTATGTCATGAGCTATAAAGCTAAACTTGATTACAGAGAATGAATAAGATGCTCTTCTAAGGAAAACAGTTTTAATTAATTATATTTTCACACTACTTCCATGTTGGCAGTTAATTGAGCACAATACCTGGCCTACAATTTTCCTTATCTGAGGTTCAAAACCCATGTCCAACATCCTATCAGCTTCATCCAAGACAAGGTAAGTAACTCTCTGCAAGTTTGTGTGCTGAGCTTCCAGCATATCTATAAGGCGACCTGGCGTAGCAATAACAATCTCTACACCTGCAAAGCCCCAAAGTTAAACAACCAATTTTAAGTTCCACAACAGAAATAAGTCATTCAAAAAACACAAGAAAAGACAAGTACCCCTTTGAAGGTCACGAATTTGAGGTCCCTTTGGTGCACCACCATAGATGCATGTACTTCTAATATTTGCCCGTCCTGCGAATTTCTGAGCTTCTTCTTGAATTTGAACAGCTAACTCTCTAGTTGGTGCTAAAACTAAGACAATGGGACCATCCCCATGTGCTGAAAATCAGCAAACACATCCATCATTATATAGAAATAAATGGACTATTATGAACAAGGAAACTTTGTGTTCACCAGATTAGATTAAACAGCAGATCCAATACATACACAGTCGAGGTTGTGCACTGACATGCACCAAAGCAGGAAGCAGATATGACAAAGTTTTGCCGGAGCCAGTCTCCGCAATGCCAATCAAATCTCTGCCTTTAAGAGCCATCGGCCAACCCTGGGCCTGGATTGGAGTCGGCTCAACAAATCCCAGGTTTTCAATCACCTCAAGGCAGTAATCTAGAATCAAATCAAATATCACAAAAACAGACACATGACACACAAGAAATAATATAAAACAATCGCTTTCAGTCTTTAAGCATGAGAAAAATGCCGTGAAAAAAGTTATACCAGGAAACCTGGCCTCATGGAACATCCGAATGGGTTTCGGCACATCATGGCCTTGCACTGTTATTTCTCTACTGGCACGATAATGCATCACTTCTTGATCGGACATGGCCCTCACTGCAGGGGACTCAACGTAGAAATTCTTCTCAAAAGGGACCAAATTCTTAAAATCCTGCTTTGGCAAGGAAATCTTGTTCAATTCATCCTTCGATGACCGTCCACCATGTCTACCACCTCCTCCTCCTCTTCCACCACCATGACTTCTGCCTCCCCTAAAACCGCTTCCACCGCCTCTACCAGTTCCGCCGTCTCTACCAGTACCTCCGCGACCTCTTCCACCAGTACCGTAACGACCTCCGCCATCTTTTCTGCCACCAGCATGGCCATTACCAAGTCCACCACCGCCTCGGCCTATATTGAAACCACCAGGAGGGGGCGTAAAGGAAGTTACCGACGAGGACCCGAAGGCATTCGGAGCTCCTCTTCCTGCACCATAAGGGACCGGAGGGGCACCGTAGGGGACCGGAGCACCACGACCTACAACAGGAGGCGGCATGAATGGTCCAGAACCGAGGATATCGCTGCAAAGTGAAAAGGATTTAAACGCGTGCGTTTTGATATCAAAGTAAGGAGCATGATGAGAAAAAGGAAAAAAGCGTGGATGAGGTAAGAATGAAGAATGAATAAACCTGCGACGGTTGCGATAAGAAGCGGCGTCAGAGTATCTGTTATCGTAGGGGTTCATCTGCAGAGAGGCTAGGGTTAGGGTTTGAAATTGGAGAGAATTTGAGATGAATGGAAAAAGTGTGATGAATTTGAAGTGCAACTTGGAAACAAATGGGGAAACTTGGGTTTGGGGGGAGAGAGAGAGAATAGAAGCGTATTTGAATTAGAGTGCAATTTGGTTTGATTTGGTGGCGTCTTCGTAAGTATGACGCGGTGGAGGGTGGTTGCAGCTTTGCTGCGCTGTGAATCTCAGACCCGAGTATTAACCATCCACTTAAATTTTATACCTTCCTTCCCTATTTTTTTAATTTATTAATCTACTTAATATATATATATAGCCAAGTCTCTTGTGGCTATGTATGTGGTAACTAGTGGTGGCTAGAGATACACTTTTAACTTAAAAGTGTAGTTCTTTACAAAGAAAAGCGTTACCTAATGGAAAAAAGTAAATTAGAAGATTTAAGAGAAGAAATAATTAAATTATCAAAATTAACAGATCAAAAATTAATGATTTTAACTAATGTTAACTATAATGACACTGAATTCTTAAAATCAATACAAAATGATTTTTCTCAAAATCTTTATTTTACTATAAGTTTTACTGAAGAACTTCAAAAACCTGAAAAAACTTATTTTTCACACGGAATTTCTAAAAAATATTATCATGGAAATGATTCCCCACATCTATATCATACTTTTAACCCACAATTAAATTCTATAGTAGATATGCTTGAAGAAATATTAACATACATAAAATTTCAAAGAAATAAGGAAAAAGAGAATCCCAAGGAAGAAAAATTTCAAAACATAATTAACATAACAGATTTAAAAGTAAAACCACCACTAAAATTATGAATATTGAAGAAAAATTAGAAGAAGTTACAATGCTTTTTAAACAATTAAAAATGGCTCAAGAAAATAATATTATGGAACAGGAATTTCAAATAGAAGAAGAATTAGTAAATTCTGAAAATATAGAAAATGAAGAACATATCTTAGATTATTCAAGTGACGAAGAACCAGCAATTCCAATACAAGTTAAAACTGAAGCTGGAACATCTAAGGATAATCAATCTCAATTTAAATGGGAAACAGGTTTTGATAATTATGCTTTTAAAAAAGGGTTTATAAATAAAGATTCAAAATATACAAAAATACCATTAAAATACATCCCTAAAATCCAGGAAATGGAAGGAGAAAGAATGCTTGACTTAGACTGTAAAAAGAATGAAAAAGAAATTTTCGAAAATTGGTTGAATTCCTTTTTATTAGAAGCTTTTACTAATCCAAAGCTTAGTGAATTGTTTGGAAGAGATATTTGGAACTACATAGGGTTTCATACTAAAGGAACTATAAGAGATTATATGACATCAATAGAAAATCAAATAATAGAAGAATTAGCAACAAAAGCAACAGCTTATGATAAGATATTATATATAATGATGATTCTATATAAAGAATTTTTTGGAAAAAATATTATAGATCATAAACAAGAAGTCTATAATAAAGAATATCAAGAAGCAAAAAACCATTTAGCTAATATTCAAATATATGATCTATGTAATGTGGAATCTTATATATGCGAATATAGAATACATTATTACAAATTGAAAGAAGAAGATAAAAATCATTATCTTAGTATGTATATAACAAAACTTCCATATCCTGCTAATGAATTTATAATGGGAAGATTTATAAGAGAGATAAATAGAGGAACAATTGAAAATAATTTTGGTGGAGCAACCTCTGCAATAAGAGAGGAAATAAAAGAACGTTGTATGCAAGAAGCAACTCAAAAAAGATTTGCAAATATAATTAGAATTTGTTGTCAGGATAATGAAGAGATACCCCAAAAATATGGTCTTAATAAAAATTTTCAAAGAAAAAGAAAACATCAATTTAGAAAAAGAAAATACTATCCAAACTGGAGAAAAAAGAGATATTTTAGAAAAGAAAATAACAATAAAAACAAAAGACAAAGAAATAACTATTGCCCGAATAAAAAAGAAAATTGTAAATGTTGGTATTGCCAAGAAGAAGGACACTACGCAAATGAATGCCCGAAAAAGAAGGATAAAAAGGATCTTACTAAACAAATAGAAATTGCTAAGTCTTGTTTCATGGAACCATTAGAAAAATCTGATGATAACTTAGACTATATTTTTGAATATGTCTCGGAAACAGACTCAGAGACTGAGTAATAATGCTACATTTATTACTATAAAAATAACAGAAAAGTTTATAAATGCTTTCATAGATTCTGGGGCAACACAATGCTTTGCTAGTTCAAATATAAAACTTGATTGGAAAAAATTAAAAAAACCATTAAGAGTTAGAATAGCTGACAAATCAATACATAAAATTGACCAAAAAGCAGAGATGGTTGAAATTTTTATTCAAAATTATAGGTTCATTGTTCCATCTATATATATGTTAGATTCTGAAATGGATTTTATTATAGGAAATAACTTTTTAAAGCTATATCATCCATTCATTCAAGAATTAACATATATAGTTTTAAAAGCTCCACACGATTCTTCAATAAATCAAAAATCAAAACGTATAAAAATACCAACTACTACTATAGATAAGATCTTAAAATTTAAAATATTTTCTATATTAGAAACATGTTATTTAAACCTATATTTTCAGATAAATATTCCAAAAAATAATCTTGAAATAAAGATAGAAGAACTCTTGGATGAAATTTGTGCTGAAAATCCTTTAGATATTAAAAATACAAATAACGAATTAGTAAGCATTAAATTAAAAGATCCCACAAAAGAGATAAATGTTCCAAATAAAATTCCTTATTCCGCAAGAGATAAAGAAGAGTTCTCATTAGAATGTAAAGATCTTTTGAAAAAAGGAATTATAAGATTAAGTAAAAGTCCTCATGCGGCCCGAGCTTTTTACGTTGAAAACAATAATGAAATTAAAAGGGGAAAACGAAGAATGGTAATAAACTATAAGAAAATGAATGAAGCAACTATTGGTGATGCTCATAAACTTCCAAGAAAAGATTCTATTTTAGAAAAAATCAAAGGAGCAACTTGGTTTTCATCTCTTGATGCAAAATCAGGATATTGGCAACTTCGTTTAGACGAAGAAACAAAGAAATTAACTGCTTTTACTTGCCCAACAAAAGAATCAACAAGTGTGTTGCTTTATGAATGGAATGTATTACCATTCGGATTAAAGCAAGCCCCAGGTATTTATCAAAGATTTATGGAAGAAAATCTAAAAGAGTTAAATGAATTTGTTTTAGTATACATTGATGATATACTAATTTTTACAAAACAGGATAAAGAAGATCATCTTCAAAAATTATTAATAGTTTTAGAAAGATGTAAACAGAAAGGATTAGTTCTTAGCAAAAAGAAAGCAAGAATAGCAAAACAAGAAATAGAGTTTCTTGGATTAATTCTATCCACTCAAGGAAAGCTAAAACTTCAACCAAATGTTCTAGAAAAGGTAAATTTATTCCCTAACAGAATAGAAGATAGAAAACAATTACAAAGATTTTTAGGGTGTATAAATTATATTTCGGATCAAGGATTTTTAAAGAATATAACAGAATACACTAAAAGCTTATTTCCAAAAATAAGTATTAAAAAAGAATGGAAATGGGATGAAAAAGATAGTATACAAATTCAAAGAATTAAAGAATTATGTGAAAAACTTCCAGAACTTTATATTCCAGAAGAAAATGACTACTTAATAGTAGAAACAGATGCTTCAGACATAACCTGGTCAGGATGTCTAAAAGCTAAGAAAGCTATAAAAAGTTTGGAACAAGAAAAAGAATCACTAGATTCTAAATATCCCCAAAGGAATTACTTTGCAGGTATATTTCAGGGACTTTTACTCCAACAGAACAGAGATATACCACTCATGAAAAGGAAACTCTAGCAGCAATTAAATCTCTTAAGAAATGGAAAATTGATTTACTACCCAGAGAATTTACATTAAGGACAGATTCAAGTTACCTAACAGGTTTCATACGATATAACTTAAAAGTTGATTATAATCATGGACGATTGGTAAGATGGCAATTATTTTGTTACAATATCCAATAAAAATTGAATATATTAAGGGTGACAAAATGTTATTGCAGATACATTAACAAGAGAATGGAGTTCGTCTACAACGCATTAGATCAAGAAATCCATAAATACGAACAAGAACTCGAAAAATGCAAGCATTGTCAGCAAATAAGGACACAGATCCAATCCCTCAAGAAGGCCATCGAAGCAATGAAATCAACACAACAACCAAAACCATCAGAGTTCAGCCAGCTAAGCGTGGTGGACAAATCAGGTGAAGAAAAAATTCCAGAAAATAAAACAATTGCTGAAATTATCAAAAAATCCACCCAAGATAAAAAATATTATGTAATTTATAATGGCCCCATGAAAGGAGTATATGATGCCTGGGAAAAAGCAGCACCATTTACACATCAATCAAGGATAATTCATAAAGGAGGGTTTTTAACACTGGAAGAAGCAAAGGAATCTTTCAGGGAATATGAAGCTCTTCATCCAGAGCAAACCCTAAAAAGAGTAGATAAAGCTCCAATTCAAACCCAGAGAACAGGAATAATAAGAAACATTCCTACAAGGGCTGAAATCAAGGAAAAGAAAAGGGTCTGTAGATCAAATCTCAGAGAAACCCTTAACATAGTCCTGAATTGGACTGAAGAAAAAAGGGCAATTTTGGGATATTATCCTATTGCCAAAGAACAGCTAACAAAGCTGGTTATATTTCCAGATGCTTCCCCATCTGACACCTATCAGTTTTTCCAGTATGGATTAATTGATACAATTTTAATTTTTAATGATTTGAAAATTATTAGTGAGTTTCCTGCAGGATTCATTGATGCAGTAAAGAGATTTGAAAATATGATTGACAACGTAAATCCAAGGGATATATCCTTAAAATTTACGAATAGTCAACCTATTTTTAATGAAGAAGAAGAATGCTTGGTTCCGGCACATCAAGTAATCTTCATGTCCGTCTTCCCAGGAAATTTTCAACCAATTGATCAAGTTCAAGATTTAACAATCTACAGTCATGAAGGAAGACTAGCCAGCACACTAGCAAGGGTCTTCGAAAGAACTCAAAAGATAACAAGGGAATCTCACACAAGAATCAATTATAAAAGCAGAAATACTTTGCTTGTGTCCAGTAAAAGGAATGAAATTGAAGAAAGAGAGATGAGACTCTTAGTGGAATTTGAATCAGCATTCTACAACTTATCTGGAGTCTTAGAAAAGCTCCCCGAAGGGATAAAGAGGAATCTCTGCTATTTGATAAAAGACAGAGAAGACCACAAGTGCCAGCTATGTGTCTCAGAGTTATCTGAAGAAAGCAATAATGAAACGGAATCAACCCACATGATAAAGGAAGAAGACAACACATCTGAAGGTCACATAATGAAATAGGAGGACAGCACATCTGAAGCATCTCTCAACATTATTGCATAGTGACGTAAGCGCTTAGGTCATAGAGCACCAACAATGTAGCTGGTGCAAGATAATAAACAATGACGTAAGCAATGACGTCATAAGAAGGGTAAGGATGGGAATTGTCCATCAGACCCAACCATTATAAATAGGTTGCTTAGGCAATTGTAGAAGGCATCAAACCATAGAAAGCAGGAGGCTACGAGTACTCATATGCTAGGAGAGCAAGGAGGAAGCTGCCGAGGCGATTCTATAGTTTGAAGAAGAATTCCTTTAGGAAAAACCAATTCTAAACTCCCCTCTGGAGTTAGTATCTACAATCTCCCCTCTGGAGATAAAAACATCTTATGTAAAATATACTAAATAAAGAAAGTTTTTCTCCAGAAAGGTACGTCTTTATCCTAATTTCTTAGTTATGAATTATTTAGAAAGCTTAGATTTAACAGAAGAATCTGATTATTATAGATTAACTGCTTTATTAGATAATGAAAAACAGGCTGTTCTAAAAACAGAATTAAATCTCAAATCAAATGAAAATTTCAATAAACAAAATCTTTTAAAAGAAGTTTTTAATAGAAAAAATATAATATACTATGGAAAAATTCAACTTGAAGCCCCTATAAAGATAAAATCTGCCAATGGAGAACTTGAAATAGCTCTGATAAATGATGAAGAATTGAGTAAACAGATTGAGAAAATTAAGGATCAACAAAAAAGATCTAAAATTGGATGGATTCATATTAGTACTATACAAGTCTTAATCAAATCTACATATATGAAAGGAATTAATTCACCAATAAGTTTAGCAATCTGTGATAAAAGAATTACTGATGACCCAATAGATCAAATAATTGGAATTGTTCATGGAAACTTGGCAAACGTAAATGTTAAATTCAATGCCCATCTTGGATATGCTATACCTTTATCAACTGAAAACCTTGGAAGATCTATAAGTTTGGCTTATAAATTTCATAGAAAGAATCTAATGGAACAAGACGATGAACCTTTTTCAATTACATATGCAATAAATTATGCTTTAACAAACAACCATCATAGTATAATATTTAAAAACAGAGAAAGGATTTATGTTGATGAATTATTTCAGAAAATTGTAAAAACAGAAATACCAAAATATAAAGCTATTGAAAACCCAGTTCTATTACTAAAAGAACCATCAGGAAAATTAGTTTCATCGAATTTTCAAATAAGAGAATCTAAAATTAATAGCCCTTTAAGTTTATCTAAGTTAAAAATTAAAGAAGAAAGTTCTGAAATAAAAGAATTAACAAAAAAGGTCGAAAAATTAAATGAGACCCTAAACACTAAACTATGACAATAAATAAAGAAAAAATATATGTAACTTATCAAGACAAAAAACAAGAGCTCTTTGAAAGAGAAAATCGTTTGAAATATTTACAGTTTTCTGAAATAAATCAAAGAGCATTTGAAACCCTAAAAATAATTTATGACAAGTTAAAAAGAGAAGTTGAAGAACTAGAAAAATTAATAGAATCTCTAGAAAATAGCGATGAATCGATGATAGAGTTTGCGGAAATTTTAAATAATGAAGCATAAAAAGATTGAAAAACCAGAAAATAAAATAAGAAGAAATAGGACGAGAAAGTTAAAAAGTAAAATAAAGGAGTATAAAAGGGAATTAAATAATCTTCAGATTGAAATTGAAGATCTTATAATAAAAAGGATAGAAATAAGAATAAATATAAACAAGTTGGAATTAAACTTAAAAAATTTATAAATGCCTGGAAAACCATATTACGACTTAAAAGAATTAAAGCTGCTGAAAGAAAAAATGGAGAATGAAATTGAAAAATTAAACAGATATTTAGAAACAAGAGAAAGTGTAGAAATAAAAGAAGTAATTGAGGATTTGAGAAATTATATTAAAGAAAAAGACAAACAGATAAAAGAATTTATATACAGTAATCCATGCAAAAAAGAATATTATAAACTAAAACAAGATTAAAAAGTTATAAATATACATCAAAGTAGTAGAAATGGTCAATACTATAGAATTTACAAATTATTTTTATTCAAAGTTCAAAATTTGGTATCAGAGCCAAGTTAACGATTAAGGGTAACACTTTCTCTTTAAGCAATATTTTTAGTGATACGCTTTAAAAAAAAAAGTTACCAGATGTCCACAATTAATTGGAAAACTTCTTTGTAGTCACCATAGGTACAATAAAACAATAGGTACCATAGAAGGCACATATATATATATATATATATATATAAGTAGGGAGTGCTGTACATGTTAGTTCGTTAAATCTAAATTCTTTATTTATTATATTTTATTTGAATGGCCTGGTTTAAAAAAACAACCTGTTAATATTTTATTTCAGGCTTCAGAGAATAGCTAATAATCACTGGATACGAGTCATTCTCACCCAAGAACACATATTTCAGAGAAGGAGGTAAGGATTTGAGCTCAAACTTGGGGGATTCCTCCTCTGCTTTAGGCGTGTGAACCATAGCCTTCTGTGGTGGTGAATTATCAACTTCAACTAATTCATACTCAGAGATAGGATCCAGAATGTCATCAAGCACCTCAGCTTTCAGTACCTCTTGAACAAGTGGTTCAATAACATCTATTTTCATACACCCTTCAGAATCATTAGGGTGATTGAGAGCTTCAAAAACATGAAGGACCACCTGTTCTTCATTGACCCTCAGGGTCAATTCACCGTTTTGTATATCAATCAGAGCTCTACCTGTAGCTAAAAAAGGTCTACCAAGTATAATAGAGGATTTTACCTCCTCTTCCATGTCTAATATAACAAAATCAACAGGAAAGATGAATGGTCCTACCTTAACAAGTAAATCCTCAACAACACCCACAGATAATTTAATAGAAAGATCAGCAAGTTGAAGAGAAATACGAGTGGGTTTTACCTCCTCAATTTGAAGCTTTTTCATTACTGAAAGTGGCATGAGATTGATGCTAGCTCCAAAGTCACATAAAGCTCTCTAAATGGTGACATCTCCAATGGTGCAAGGAATTACAAAGCTCCCTAGATCTGGCATCTTCTCAGGAAGGTTGTGTTGAATAATGGCACTGCATTCCTTGGTTAACACCACTGTTTCTTGTTCCTTCCAATTTCTCTTGTGGGTCAACAGTTCTTTCATAAATTTAGCATAGAGAGGCATTTGCTCAAGAGCCTCTGCAAAGGGAATGTTGATCTGTAGCTTCTTGAAGACATTTAAAAATTTAGAGAACTACTTTTCTTTAGAAGCCTTCTGAAGTCTCTGAGGGTATGGCATTTTTGGCTTGTATTCAAGAGCCTTTGACAATGTAGGATACGTGTCTAGAGAGTCAGGGAATGGGTTGTCTGCACGCTTTGGAGGGGCGTGCTCCACTTCTTCCTTTTTCTCCTTTGGAGCCTTCTTTTCAACTAGCTCTTCATTGGCCCTTGTCTCAGAGCCAGTTGTTTTACCACTTCTCAATTGAATAGCCTTGCAGTCTTCTCTTGGGTTTACCACTGTATCACCTGAAAATGTACTTACAGAACTCTCAGGTATTTGCTTGCTCAGCTGGCCCATTTGTACTTCCAAGTTTCTAATAAAGGCTCTTGATTGTATGTTTGAGAATAGGGGTCATTATTGGGATTTCTAGAACCACTCCCCATGTAATTGACCTGTTCGAAGAGGATTGAGCATAATCATAGTTATCATTTTGCACTAAATTTTCTGCCATGTCATAGGAGACCTCTTGAGGTGGATTTTAGGTGTTGATAGCTGAGACTTGCATGCCACCTGATGAGCGGTTAATTTATGTGATGAGCGAATATTTTATACGCTTTTTGGGGGTAATTTCATGTAGATTTTAGCATGTTTTAATTAGTTTTTAGTAGAATATTATTAGTTTTAGGCAAAAATCATATTTCTGGACTTTACTATGAGTTTGTGTGTTTTTCTATGATTTCAGGTATTTTCTGGCTGAAATTGAGGGAGCTGAGCAAAAATCTGAGTTAGGCTGAAAAAGGACTGCTGATACTGTTGGATCCTGACCTCCCTGCACTCGGAATGGATTTTTTGGAGCTACAGGAGTCCAATTGACGCGCTCTCAATTGGGTTGGAAAGTAGACATTCAGGGCTTTCCAGCAATATATAATAGTCCATACTTTGCGCAAAGATAGACGACGTAAACTGGCGTTCAATGCCAGTTCCATGTTGCAGTCTGGCGTCCAGCGCCAGAAACAAGTTATAAGTTGGAGTTCAACGCCAGAAACAGGCTACAACCTGGCGTTGAACGCCCAAAACAGCCCAGGCACGTGAGAAGCTTAAGTCTCAGTCCCAACACACACCAAGTGGGTCCCAGAAGTGGATTTCTGCACTATCTATCATAGTTTACTCATTTTCTGTAAACCTAGGTTATTAGTTTACTATTTAAACAACTTTTAGAGGATTACTTTGACCACATGACATTTTTAGATCTAAAATTTGTACCTTTTGGCAGCATGAGTCTCTAAACTCCATTGTTGGGGGTAAGGAGCTCTGCAGCGTCTCGATGAATTAATACAATTACCTTTGTTTTCCATTTAAACACGCTTGTTCCTATCTAAGATGTTCATTCGCGCTTAAACATGGAGAAGGTGATGATCCGTGACATTCATCACCTTCTCAGATCCATGAACGTGTGCCTGACAACCACCTCCGTTCTATATCAGACTGAATGAGCTTCTCTTAGATTCCTTAATCAGAATCTTCGTGGTATAAGCTAGAATTGATGGTAGTCACTCTTGAGGATCTGGAAGGTCTAAACCTTGTTTGTGGTATTCCGAGTAGGATTCAAGGATTGAATGGCTGTGACGAGCTTCAAACTCGCGATTGCTGGGCGTGATGACAAACGCAAAAGGATCAATGGATCCTATTCCAACATGATCGAGAACCAACAGCTGATTAGCCGTGCTGTGACAGAGCATCTGGACCATTTTCACTGAGAGGATGGGAGGTAGCCACTGACAATGGTGACACCCTACATACAGCTTGCCATGGAAGGAGCCTTGCGTGTGGAAAGGGATTTCAAGGAAGAGTTGAAGTTCAGAGGACAAAGCATCTCCAAAACCACAACATGTTCTTCATTAATAAAGTAACAATTACTTATTCCAAACACTTTTACTTCTTACAATTAAATCCAAATAACCTTATTGGCATCCTGACTAAGATTAATAAAATAAACATAGCTTGCTTCAAACCAATAATCTCTGTGGGATCGACCCTTACTCACGTAAGGTATTACTTGGACGACCCAGTGCACTTGCTGGTTAGTTGTGCGGATTGCAAAAGTGTGATTGCAATTTCGTGCACCAAGTTTTTGGCGCCGTTGCCGGGGATTATTCGAGTTTGAACAACTAAAGGTTTATTTTGTTGCTTAGATTAGGAATAATTTATTTTTGTTGTTATAGAGTCATTAAATTCTGAGTCCTTTATTCCCTTTTCAAAAATTTTTTTTCAAAAATATTATTTTTCTTTATCAATTTCTAATTTTTTTCGTGAGTTTAGTGTCTTGTTCTAAGTTTGGTGTCAATTGCATATTATATATTTTTCTTTAAAATTTTCGTATTAGTGTTCTTTGTTCTTCCTTGATCTTCAAGTTGTTCTTGTTTATTTTTCTTGTTTGATCTTTAATTTTTCTTATTCTGTGTCTTTTCTTGTTTCACTTGTGTTCTTTTTAAAGCATTAATCTTCCAAAAGGAATATACCTATTTAGAACAAGTGTTACATTTACTCCCAATTGGCTAGAGCGTTGGTCTATGTTCTTAGCAATTGGGCATCTTCTTTTTTAAATCTTTTTTCAAAAATAATTTTTCTTGATTTAATCTTGTGCCAAACTTTAAGTTTGGTGTTTTCTTGTTAATCTTTTCATAATTTTTGAAAATTTTATTAAAGCCTTCTAAAAATTTTAAGTTTGGTGTTCTTTCTTTTGTTCTTGGTGTTCTTGTGAATCTTCAAGGTGTTCTTGAGTCTTTCTTGTGTTTTGATCTTAAAATTTTTAAGTTTGGTGTTCCTTGGTGTTTTCCCTCGAAAAATTTTCGAATATAAAGAGCATTAGATCTAAAAAATTTTAAGTCTTGTGTCTTTTGTGTGTTTTTCTCTTTCATCATAAAATTCAAAATTCAAAAAAAATATCTTTTTCAAAAATATCCTAACCACTTTCTCTCTCCTCAAATTTTCGAAAATCTTCATAAAAGTTTTCAAATTTTTAATTTTTAATTTTCTTTCTTTATTTATTTTATTTTTATTTCGATTTTTATTTTATTTTATTTTATTATTTCGAAAATCAATTTTCTTTATATAAAAAAAGTTTAATAAAATAGACAATATCAACATCTATACCATCTCCCTTGCTCCATCATGGAACTAAGTGGAAATGCATAGTCCAGGAGGACTTTGGGGTCATATGCTAACCCCACTACTGCTTCATATGGGAGTAGTATCTGTATACCCTCCATTGGAGTTAGTAGCTTTGAGTTGAATCCTCAGCTCATTATCATGGTGCAGCAAAGCTGCCTGTATTCCAGTCTTCCACATGAAGAACCTACAGAGTTTCTGGCACAATTTTTACAAATTGCTGATACAGTGCATGATAAGGAAGTAGATCAGGATGTCTACAGATTACTACTATTTCCATTTGCTGTAAAAGATCAAGCTAAGAGGTGGTTAAATAACCAACCTAAGAACAACATAAAGACATGGAAACAGCTGTCAGAAAAATTCCTGAATCACTACTTTCCTCCAAAACGGATGACACAGCTAAGGCTAAGCATCCAAGGCTTTAAACAAGGAGATAATGAATCCCTTTATGATGCCTGGGAGAGATACAGAGAGATGCTAAGAAAATGCCCCTCTGAGATGTTTTCAGAGTGGGTGCAATTAGACATCTTCTACTATGGGCTTACAGAAAAAGCTCAGATTCTCTAGATCACTTAGCCGGTGGATCTATACATATGAGAAAAACAATTGAAGAAGCTCAAGAGCTTATTGATACAGTTGCCAGAAATCAGCATATGTACCTAAGCAGTGAATCTTCCATGAAAGAAGAAGCTAAAACAGTAACTGCTGAACTCAGTCCTATAGATCAGGCTAATGAATTCAATCAGCAATTAAACTTTCTAACTCAGCAGCTAGCCGAATTCAAGGAAATACTATAGGAAACAAGAATGGCTAACAGGAATATGGAAGTACAGTTAAAGCAAACAGAAAAGTAACTGTCAAAACAAATAGCAGAAGAATGCCAAGCAGTTCAATTAAGAAGTGGGAAAACATTAAATACCTCACTTCAAAGCAGCAGGAAGCCAAGAAATGAACAAATGGCTACTCAAAATCCCTCTGAGGACAATCAGAGCCCAGAGAGGAATAAGGCTGGCGCTGAACGCCCAGACCATGCTCATTTTTGGCATTCAACGCCAGAAACAAGCATGAATCCGGCGATGAACGCCCAAGGGAAGCACAGTTCTGGCGTTCAGACGCCAGTAACAGATAAGGAGTTGGCGTCTAACGCCACTCCAGCTTCCACCCCTGGCATTCAAACGCCAGTGGGGGATCAATCACATACAAGTGCTGATAACAACCCTTCTAAAAAGGCTTCCCAACCCACTTCTACAGGTAATAAACCTGCAGCAACTAAGGTTGAGGAATAAAAGCCAAAATGCCTTATCCTCAAAAACTCCGCCAAGCGAAACAGGATAAGCAATTTGCCCGCTTTGTAGACTATCTCAGGACTCTTGAATTAAAGATTCCGTTTGCAGAAGTACTTGAGCAAATACCCTCTTATGCCAAGTTCATGAAAGAGATCTTAAGTCATAAGAAGGATTGGAGGAAAACTGAAAAAGTTTACCTCACTGAAGAATGCAGTGCAGTTATCCTAGAAAGCTTACCTGAGAAGCTTAAGGATCCCGGAAGCTTTATGATACCATGCACATTAGAGGGTACTTGCACCAAGCAAGCTCTATGTGACCTTGGGGCAAGTATCAACCTAATACCCGCATCTATTATCATAAAGCTTGGTTTGACTGAAGAAGTCAAACCAACCCAGATATGTCTTCAACTTGCTGATGGCTCCATTAAATACCCATCGGGAGTGATTGAAGACATGATTGTCAAGGTTGGGCCGTTTGCCTTTCCTACTGACTTTGTGGTGCTGGAAATAGAGGAGCACAAGAGTGCAATTCTCATTCTAGGAAGACCTTTCCTAGCAACTGGCCAAACCCTCATTGACGTCCAAAAAGGGGAAGTAACCCTGAGAGTCAATGAGGAGGAGTTCAAGTTGAATGTTGTCAAAGCTATGCAACATCCAGACACCCCAAATGACTGCATGAGTGTTGATATCATTGACTCTCTGGTAAGAGAGGTAAATATGGCTGAGAGTCTCGAATCAGAGCTAGAGGACATCTTCAAAGATGTTCAGCCTGATTTGGAGGAATCAGAGAGGATAATAGAACCTCTGAAAATCCCTCAGGAAGAGGAGAAACCTCCCAAACCCGAGCTCAAACCATTACCACCATCCCTGAAATATGCATTTCTGGGAGAAGGTGATACCTTCCCTGTAATCATAAGCTCTACCTTAAAGCCACAGGCAGAGGAAGCACTAATTCAAGTGCTAAGGACACACAAGACAGCTCTTGGGTGGTCCATTAGTGATCTTAAGGGCATTAGCCCAGCTAGATGCATACACAAGATCCTATTGGAGGGTGACGCCAAGCCAGTGGTCCAACCACAAAGGCGGCTGAATCCAGCCATGAAGGAAGTGGTGCAGAAGGAGGTCACTAAATTACTAGAGGCTGGGATTATTTATCCTATTTCTGACAGCCCCTGGGTAAGCCCTGTCCAAGTCGTCCCTAAGAAGGGAGGCATGACAGTGGTTCATAATGAAAAAAATGAACTGGTTCCTACAAGAACAGTTACAGGGTGGCGTATGTGCATTGATTATAGAAGGCTCAATACAGCCACCAGAAAGGATCATTTTCCTTTACCATTCATAGACCAGATGCTAGAAAGACTAGCAGGTCATGAATACTATTGCTTCCTGGATGGATATTCAGGTTATAATCAAATTGCAGCAGATCCCCAAGATCAGGAGAAAACGGCATTCACATGTCCATCTGGAGTATTTGCATACAGAAGGATGCCATTTGGCCTGTGCAATGCACCTGCAACCTTTCAGAGGTGCATGCTCTCAATTTTCTCTGATATGGTGGAAAAATTTTTGGAAGTCTTCATGGATGACTTTTCAGTATTTGGAGACTCATTTAGCTCCTGTCTTAACCATCTAGCACTTGTTCTAAAGAGATGCCAAGAGACTAACCTGGTTTTAAACTGGGAGAAATGTCACTTTATGGTGACTGAAGGAATTGTCCTTGGGCATAAAATTTCGAACAAGGGAATAGAGGTGGATCAAGCTAAGGTAGAGGTGATTGAAAAATTACCACCACCTACCAATGTTAAGGCAATCAGAAGCTTTCTGGGGCATGCAGGATTCTATAGGAGGTTTATAAAGGATTTTTCAAAAATCGCCAAACCTCTGAGCAACCTGCTAGCTGCTGACACGCCATTTGTCTATGATAAGGAGTGTCTGCAGGCATTTGAAACTCTGAAAGCTAAATTGGTCACAGCACCAATCATCTCTGCACCAAACTGGACATTGCCATTTGAACTAATGTGTGATGCCAGTGACCATGCCATTGGTGCAGTGTTAGGACAAAGGCATGACAAGCTTCTGCACGTCATTTACTATGCCAATCGAATTTTAAATGACGCACAGAAGAACTACACAACCACAGAAAAGGAGTTACTTATAGTGGTTTATGCCATTGACAAATTCAGATCCTATTTAGTAGGATCACAAGTGATTGTGTACACTGATCATGCTGCTCTTAAATATCTACTCACAAAGCAGGATTCGAAACCCAGACTTATAAGATGGGTGTTGCTTCTGCAAGAGTTTGATATAGAAATAAGAGACAGAAAAGGGACAGAGAATCAGGTAGCAGATCACCTATCTCGAATAGAACCAGTAGAAGGGGCGTCCCTCCCTCTTACTGAGATCTCTAAAAACTTTCCGGATGAGCAACTCTTTGCCATCCAGGAAGTGCCATGGTATGCAGACATTGCAAACTACAAGGCAGTGAGATTCATACCCAAAGAATACAGTAGGCAGCAATCAAAGAAGCTGATCACGAATGCAAAGTATTATCTTTGGGATGAGCCGTATCTCTTTAAGAGATGTGCAGACGGAGTAATTCGTAGACGTGTGCCTAAAGAAGAAGCGCAGAAGATCCTATGGCACTGCCATGGATCACAGTATGGAGGACATTTTGGAAGTGAGCGAACAGCCACAAGAGTCCTCCAATGTGGCTTCTACTGGCCTACTCTCTATAAAGATTCCCGATTGTTTGTACTTAATTGTGACAGTTGCCAAAGATCTGGCAATCTGCCTCATAGTTATGCTATGCCTTGGTGCACGAAATTGTGATTCATTCTTTTAACAACTCAAATAGTCCCCGGTAATAGCTCCGAATACTTGGTGCTCAATACCATGGTCTAAACATAATTCGCACAACTAACCAGCAAGTGCACTGGGTCGTCCAAGTAATAAACCTTACGCGAGTAAGGGTCGATCCCATGGAGATTGTTGGTATGAAGCAAGCTATGGTCATCTTATAAATCTCAGTCAGGCAGATTCAAATGGTTATGGATGATATATGAATAAAACATAAAGATAGAGATACTTATGTATTTCATTGGTGGGAATTTCAGATAAGCGTATGGAGATGCTTTGTCCCTTCCGTCTCTCTGCTTTCCTACTGTCTTCATCCAATCCTTCTTACTCCTTTCCATGGCAAGATGTATGTTGGGCATCACCGTTGTCAGTGGCTACAATCCCGTCCTCTCAGTGAAAATGTTCAACGCACCCTGTCACGGCACGGCTAATCATCTGTCGGTTCTCAATCAGGTTGGAATAGAATCCATTAATTCTTTTGCGTCTGTCACTACGCCCAGCCTTCAGGAGTTTGAAGCTCGTCACAGTCATTCAATCATTGAATCCTACTCAGAATACCACAGACAAGGTTTAGACTTTCCGGATTCTCTTGAATGCCGCCATCAATTCTAGCTTATACTACGAAGATTCCGATTAAGGAATCCAAGAGATAAACATTCAAGCCTTGTTTGCTTATAGAACGGGAGTGGTTGTCAGGCACGCGTTCATAAGTGAGAATGATGATGAGCGTCACATAATCATCACATTCATCATGTTCTTGGGTGCGAATGCATATCTTGGAATAAGAACAAGCCGAATTGAATAGAAGAACAATAGTAATTGCATTAATACTCGAGCTACAGCAGAGCTCCACACCTTAATCTATGGTGTGTAGAAACTCCACCGTTGAAAATACATAAGAACAAGGTCTAGGCATGGCCGTGAGGCCAGCCTCCATGATCTAAGAACTAGACGTCCAAAGATGATCAAGGATCCAAAGATTCAAAGATCTAAAGATGATCAAAAATCCCAAGATGAAAATACAATAGTAAAAGGTCCTATTTGTAGAGAACTAGTAGCTTAGGGTTTACAGAAATGAGTAAATGACATAAAAATCCACTTCCGGGCCCACTTGGTGTATGCTTGGGCTGAGCATTGAAGCATTTTCGTGTAGAGACTTCTCTTGGAGTTAAACGCCAGCTTTTGTGCCAGTTTAGGCGTTTAACTCCCATTCTTGTGCCAGTTCCGGCGTTTAACGCCGGACAATTTTGAGCTGATTTGGAACGCCGGTTTGGGCCATCAAATCTCGGGCAAAGTATAAACTATTATATATTGTTGGAAAGCCCAGGATGGCTACTTTCCAACGCCGTTGAGAGCGGGCCAATTGGGCTTCTGTAGCTCCAGAAAATCCACTTCGAGTGCAGGGAGGTCAGAATCCAACAGCATCTGCAGTCCTTTTCAGTCTCTGAATCAGATTTTTGCTCAAGTCCCTCAATTTCAGCCAGAAAATACCTGAAATCACAGAAAAACACACAAACTCATAGTAAATTCCAGAAAAGTGAATTTTAACTAAAAACTAATAAAAATATAATAAAAACTAACTAAAACATACTAAAAACATACTAAAAACAATGCCAAAAAGCGTATAAATTATCCGCTCATCATGCCTCAACAAGGGATCTTGGAGATTGAGTTGTTTGATGTATGGGGTATTGACTTCATGGGACCTTTCCCACCATCATACTCAAACACTTATATTCTGGTGGTAGTGGATTATGTATCCAAATGGGTGGAAGCTATTGCAACACCCACTAATGACACTAAGACAGTGTTAAAATTCCTCCAGAAACACATCTTCAGCAGATTTGGCACCCCTAGAGTACTAATCAGTGATGGGAGCACTCATTTCTGCAATAAATAGCTCTATTCTGCTTTGCTTCGTTATGGAGTTAGCCACAGGGTGGCCACTCCATATCACCCACAGACTAATGGGCAAGCTGAAGTCTCAAATAGAGAACTCAAAAGAATCCTGGAACGGACTGTAATTAGCCGTAGAAGGGATTGAGCAAGAAGCTTGGATGATGTTCTGTGGGCATATAGAACAGCATTCAAAACCCCTATAGGGACATCTCCATACCAGCTTGTGTATGGAAAGGCATGTCACTTGCCAGTGGAACTGGAACATAAGGCCTACTAGGCAACCAGATTCCTGAACCTTGATGCCAAGTTAGCTGGAGAAAAACGATTGCTTCAGTTAAATGAGCTAGAGGAATTCAGACTCAATGCTTTGAGAATGCAAAAATTTACAAAGAGAAAGCAAAAAGATGGCATGATAAGAAATTGTCATCCAGAGTCTTTGAGCCGGGGCAGAAAGTTCTGCTATTTAATTCTAGGCTCAAATTATTCCCCGGGAAATTAAAATCCTGGTGGAGAGGTCCATATGTAATTACAAGTGTATCACCATATGGATACGTAGAGCTTCAGGATAATGACTCTAACAAAAAGTTCATTGTTAATGGACAGAGAGTTAAACATTATCTCGAAAGCAATTTTGAGCAAGAATGCTCAAAACCGAGACTTAATTAAAGCTCAGTAATAGTCCAGTGGTGCACGAAATTACAATCACACTTTTGCAATCCGCACAACTAACCAGCAAGTGCAATGGGTCGTCCAAGTAATACCTTACGTGAGTAAGGGTCGATCCCACGGAGATTATTGGTTTAAAGCAAGCTATGCTTATTTTATTATTCTTAGTCAGATATTAATTAAAATTATCAGTTGGAATTATTAGAAAAATAAAAGAGTGAGGAACAGTTACTTGTTGTGCAGTAGTGGAGAATATGTTGGAGTTTTGGAGATGCTTTGTCTTATTTATTTCTGTAATGTAATATTCCATCCATGGAAAAGTGTAAAGTTCCCTCCATGGTAAGCTGTATGTAGGGTATCACCATTGTCAGTGGCTACCTCCCATCCTCTCAGTGAAAACGGTCCAGATGCTCTGTCACAGCACGGCTAATCAGCTGTTGGTTCTCGATCATGTTGGAATAGGATCCATTGATCCTTTTGCGTTTGTCATCACGCCCAGCAATTGCGAGTTTGAAGCTCGTCACAGCCATTCAATCCTTGAATCCTACTCGGAATACCACAGACAAGGTTTAGACTTTCCGGATCCTCAAGAGTGGCCGCCATCAATTCTAGCTTATACCACGAAGATTCTGATTAAGGAATCTAAGAGAAGCTCATTTAATCTTCATAATTAAGCGCGAATGAACATCTTAGATAGGAACACACACGTTTGAATGGAGGAATAGAAACAATTGCATTAATTCATCGAGACGCTGCAGAGCTCCTCACCCCCAACAATGGAGTTTAGAGACTCATGCGGTCAAAGTGTATAAAATTTAGATCTGAAAATGTCATGAGGTACAAAGTAAATCTCTAAAAGTTGTTTAAATAGTAAACTAGTAACCTAGGTTTACAGAAAATGAGTAAACTATGATAGATAGTACAGAAATCCACTTCTGGGGCCCACTTGGTGTGTGCTGGGGCTGAGACTTAAGCTTCTCACATGCCTGGGGCTGTTTTGGGCGTTCAACGCCAGGTTGTAACCTGTTTCTGGCGTTGAACTCCAGCTTGTAACCTGTTTCTGGCGCTGGACGCCAGACAGCAGCATGATACTGGCGTTGAACGCCAGTTTACGTCATCTATCTTCGCACAAAGTATGGACTATTATATATTGCTGGAAAGCCCTAGATGTCTACTTTCCAACGCCGTTGAGAGCGTGCCAATTGGAACTCTGTAGCTCCAGAAAATCCATTTCGAGTACAGAGAGGTCAGAATCCAACAACATCAGTAGTCCTTTTTCAGCCTAACTCAGATTTTTGCTCAGCTTCCTCAATTTCAGCCAGAAAATACCTGAAATCACAGAAAAACACACAAACTCATAGTAAAGTCCAGAAATATGATTTTTGCCTAAAAACTAATAATATTTAACTAAAAACTAATTAAAACATACTAAAATCTACATGAAATTACCCCCAAAAAGCGTATAAAATATCCGCTCCTCACAACACCAAACTTAAACTGTTGCTTGTCCCCAAGCAACTAGATGAATAAAAGAGGATAAAAAGAAATCAAAAAGCAATAATATCTCAGAGTTTTAAGTGAAGCTCAGATTCTAATTAGATGAGCGGGGCTAGTAGCTTTTTGCTTCCAAACAGTTTTGGCATCTCACTTTATCCTTTGAAATTCAGAATGATTGGCATCCATAGGAACTCAGAAGTCAGATAGTATTATTGATTTTCCTAGTTAAGTATGTTGATTCTTGAACACAGCTACTTTTATGAGTCTTGGCCGTGGCACTAAGCACTTTGTTTTCCTGTATTACCACCGGATACACAAATGCCACAGACACATGACTGGGTGAACCCTTTTCAGATTGTGACTCAGCTTTGCTAGAGTCCCCAATTAGAGGTGTCCAGAGCTCTTAAGCACACTTTTTTTGCTTTGGATCACGACTTTAACCACTCAGTCTCAAGTTTTTCACTTGGACCTGCATGCCACAAGCACATGGTTAGGGACAGCTTGGTTTAGCCGCTTAGGCCTGGAACTATTTCCTTGGGCCCTCTTATCCACTGATGCTCAAAGCCTTGGATCCTTTTCTTAATCCAATGATTCCTTGTAAATTTTTTTTTTGCTTCAAGAATCAAATTCATGATTTTTCAGATCATCAATAATATTTTTTGTGTTCCTCATTCTTTCAGGAGCCAATATTAGTAAAATTCAGGATAAAATATGCACTGTTCAAGCATTCATTCAGAGAACAAAAAGTATTGCCACCATATATAATTAATTATAATTTTTTATTATTAAGAACTCGAAAAATATAAATTACTTCTTTATTCTAAAAATCTACTATTTTATTCATGTCTGATGATGATGAGAAAAATAAATTATAACTTTAATTGGGAATAAAACCAGAATAGATATGCTAACTACTACTACTACTACTCTATATATCTCCTAAGGTAAATTTCTATAATAACACTATCACAGTGTTAAAGCTAAAATTAGAATTCAACAACCTGTGTTTTGAGAAGTAGATGTTCCTCTGATCTGTGGGGTGCTTGGTCCTTCAAGGATTAATTTCTGGCGCTTCCGCTCCCTTAAATCACGCCCTTGCTCTTCTTGTTCCTTAAGCAGTTTGCAAAGCATGCTACTTTGATTGTTCTGTTCTTCCTTTATTTGGTTCATAGCTTCTTGCAATTTGGAAATAGATGCCTCAAGGTGTTCCCAATATTCGAATTGAGGAAGTTCTGGGAGGACTTCCTGTGCTCTCCTCTTGATTGGATCATCCTGCAGCTGTTGTCTGTCCATTGATATTCTAGTGATTGGCCTCTCAACTGAGATATACTCTGTTATTCCCATCTTCACTCCGGCATCTCTGCAGAGCATAGAAATTAAGCTTGGATAGGCCAATCTGGCATCCTTGGAATTCCTGTTTGCTATTTTGTATAGTTCACACGAGATCAGTTGATGGACTTCTACTTCTTTTCCCAACATGATGCAGTGAATCATCACTGCTCTTTTAATAGTAACTTCAGAACGGTTGCTGGTGGGCAATATAGAACGCCCAATGAAATCCAGCCAGCCTCTGGCTGCTGGTTTGAGATCTTCTCTTTTGAGTTGATTTGGGATGCCAGTTGTGCTGGTGGTCCACCTGGCTTCAGGGATGCATATATCCTCTAGAATCTTGTCCAAGCCTATATTTACCCTCATCATTCTCCTATTAAAGGAGTCTGGGTCATCTTTCAGTTGAGGAAGCTTAAAGATCTCCCTGATTTTGTCAGGATGAGTATGAACAATCTTTCCTCTGACTAAGGTCCGATGGTCATAGAGGGCAGCTCCAATTATTCTTTGCCTGTCTGCCTGCCATAGATTAGCATAGAACTCCTGAACCATGTTCCTTCCCACTTTCGTTTCAAGATTAGCTAGGATTTCCCAGTTCCTGTTTCGAATTTGTTCTTGGATCTCCGGATATTCATCTTCTTTCAGATCGAACTTGACTTCCGGGATCACTGATCTTAGACTCATTATTTTGTAGTAATGGTCTGAATGTTCTTTAGTTAAGAACTTCCCTTGATCCCAAAGTGGCTTTGGAATATTCTCTTTCTTGCCTCTTGGGTTGGGTTGCTTTCCTTTAGGGGCCATGATCAAAGTGAGTATGTTTTTGTGATCATGGATAAGCACACCAAACTTAGAGGTTTGCTTGTCCTCAAGCAAAAGAAAAGAGAGAAGAGGGATAGGAGGAGAGCAAGTGTGGAATGGTGGATGATGAGAGGGGCGCCGAAAGTGGATAGAAAGGGAGGGGGTGGGTTTTCGAAAATAATAAAGAGATATAAGATAAAAGATATGATTTATAAAAGATAAATATGACAAGAAAAGGATAAAATTTAAAAAGATATGAATGATATTTAAAAATAAATTTGAAATTTATAATTTGAAAAAGATTTTAAAAGATAATTAAGTTTGAAAAGAAATTGGAAAAAGAGTTGGATTGGATTGGAAAAAGGTTTATGTTTATGTATAAAGCTACATATGATATTTTTGAAAAAGGGATTTTAGAAATTAGGGTTTTTAGAAATTAGGATTAAAAATTTTGGAATTGAAGGATGATATTTTGAAACATGTTTATGCAAGAAATCATGAATTGAAACATAAAAAATTAGAAAATTTGTGAAGAAAAACGAATTTTACCTCCTCCACACCATTCTGGCGTTAAACACCCAACTGCTGCATGTTTTGGGCGTTTAATGCCCAAATGTTGCTTCTCCTGGGCGTTCAACGCCCAGCTGTTGCTTCTTTCTGGCGTTGAACGCCAGGAAGTCCTTTGTTACTGGGCGTTTTTCTAAATACCCAAGATGCTGAAATTCTGGCGTTAAACGCCCAGAAGGAGCTTCTTTCTGGCGTTCAACACCCAGAAGATGCTCCTTTCTGGCGTTTAACGCCCAAATGGCTATCCTTACTGGCGTTGAACGCCCAGTGGATGCTTGTTTTGGGCGTTCAACGCCCAAAACGTTTCTTACTGGCCTTTTTCACGCCAGTGAGCTCCAAAATTCCCTGTAACTCTGTGAATTCAAGCAATTGCTATTTTACCTTGAAGATTCTTTTGACATATACCTGTAAAAAGAGATTCATTAACAAAAAACAAATAAAATTAAATTTTGTGAATGGCTGGGTTGCCTCCCAGCAAGCGCTTCTTTAATGTCGTTAGCTGGACTATTACTGAGCTTTAATCAAGTCTCAGTTTTGAGCACTCTTGCTCAAAATTGCCTTCAAGATAATGTTTAACTCTCTGTCCATTAACAATGAACTTTTTGTTAGAGTCATTATCCTGAAGCTCAACGTATCCATATGGTGATACACTTGTAATCACATATGGACCTCTCCACCGGGACTTTAATTTCCTGGGAAATAATTTGAGCCTAGAATTGAATAGCAGAACTTTCTGCCCTGGCTTAAAGACTCTGGATGACAATTTCTTATCATGCCATCTTTTTGCTTTCTCTTTGTATATTTTTGCATTCTCGAAAGCATTGAGTCTAAATTCCTCTAGCTCATTTAACTGAAGCAATCGTTTTTCTCCAGCTAACTTGGCATCAAGGTTCAGGAATCTGGTTGCCTAGTAGGCCTTATGTTCCAGTTCCACTGGCAAGTGACATGCTTTTCCATACCCAAGCTGGTATGGAGAGGTCCCTATAGGGGTCTTGAATGTTGTTCTGTATGCCCACAGAGCGTCATCCAAGCTTCTTGCCCAATCCCTTCTACGGTTAATTACAGTCCGTTCCAAGATTCTTTTGATTTCTCTATTTGAGACTTCAGCTTGCCCGTTAGTCTGTGGATGATATGGAGTGGCCACCCTATGGCTAATTCCATAACGAACCAAAGCAGAATAGAGCTATTTATTGCAGAAATGAGTGCCCCCATCACTGATTAGTACTCTAGGGGTGCCAAATCTGCTGAAGATGTATTTCTGGAGGAATTTTAACACTGTCTTAGTGTCATTAGTGGGTGTTGCAATAGCTTCCACCCATTTGGATACATAATCCACTGCCACCAGAATATGAGTGTTTGAGTATGATGGTGGGAAAGGTCCCATGAAGTCAATACCCCATACATCAAACAACTCAATCTCTAAGATTCCTTGTTGAGGCATGGCATAACTGTGAGGCAGATTACCAGATCTTTGGCAACTGTCACAATTAAGTACAAACACTCGGGAATCTTTATAGAGAGTAGGCCAGTAGAAGCCACATTGGAGGACTCTTGTGGCTGTTCGCTCACTTCCAAAATGTCCTCAATACTGGGATCAATGGTAGTGCCATAGGATCTTCTGCGCTTCTTCTTTAGGCACACATCTACGGATTCACTACAAGAAAAACACCCATTCAGGTACATTTGAAAAGTGTAGCCAAAAACGAAAAAAAGTGATGCCTTAGGAAAAGGCTACGTTTTTTAGGCTTTGGAGACACTTTTGTAGGGGATGCCTATACTAGTGTTGCCTATTCTCAAAGGCTACGCTTTTCTGTATCAAAGGCTACGCTTCTGGCCTTTGAGAATAGGGTACGCTTTTTAAGTGATGCTGTTTAGGACCTAAGGCTACGCTTTTCAGCACTAATAGTTACCGTAATTCTGAAGAATAGGCTACACTTTTAAGGGCTACAGCATCACTTTATAAATGTAGCAAACAGTATACCTATAGCTACTCTATATAAGTGTAGCCTTTTGTCCCTCATTTTTTTTTAAAATTTCTGTTTATATATATATATATATATATATATATATATAAACAGAAATTTCTAACAATTTTTTTTATTTAAACTCTAATATTTGAGAATATAATTATATATATAATCCTGTATTTTTAATTAAATTAGTTAATTATTATAAAATAAAAATGAATACATATATAATAATACTATACAATAATCTTTAAATAATAAAAATTATACTGAAACAAAATATAATTATACAATGAAACAAAAATATTGGGATGATCATAATTTTGAGTATTCATACATCTCAAACTAGAATAAGTATACTCATATAATGCACTTAGAGTTTACTGCTAATAAACTAGGAAAAACCAAAATATTATATCATATAAATGTATCTTAGCTTCTAATAAAAGATATCATCATCAACCATACATCTTTCAATTTCCATCTTTGTCACTAAACCATCATGATCAGCATCTCAATCTTCACTCGCATCTTCAGAATTATCCTGCATAATTATATAGAAAAATAATTATAATTTGAAAAAGTACAACAAGAAAAAAGTAATTATTAACATATTAATAACATATACAATATCCGAGCGGCATAGGATAATTGAAACTACTCTTCTTTTCATTTCACCAAAAACATAAAATAAGAAACAAAACCATACTATGTTTGAATAAATAATTAAATAAACCAAAGTCTTTTGCTTTAAAATAACAATCATATTCAGGGAATACTATAAATCACCATAAAGGACATAACTAAAAAACGGAGTAACACGACTTCATACTAAATGGGAACTAAAATCAGAAACTCAAGTGCATTGTGCAAGTGACAAGCAGCGCATAATAGCATGAAAAAACAAAACCAGAAAAATCAGAAAAACCAGAAAAATTACAACTTCCACCCTGATAACAATAATAATAAAATTACATAACCAAAAAGCCCAAATCACAGCTTTCATCTTCTTCAATTTCAGTTCAAATTAAAAAATTTGGCATCCTCCTAAGTTCTAACAAATAAAAATTTTAAACTTAACAGTAGATGTTCAGAATCCTAATTAACAATTAACAATATATAAACAAATATTAGGGAATAAAAAAAAAACTGGTCATACCATATTTATGTTTGGAATATGTGTTGATCCATGAGCGCTATTTGCATCAATTGGAGAGTGTTGGGCATCTTGTAACAAAGCTTCAATTTCTTCCGGCCTCATTCCAGGTTCAGATCGCTGAACTAGTAACTTAATCATGTTTCGCAATCCATGAAGGTCAGCCTCTTGGTGCTGCTGTTTGGCTTTCATGTCTCCAAGTTCAGCCTTCAAAGATGTGACTTCCTCTTGGTGTTGTTGCTTGAGTTCAGAAATTTCTGCATGCTTTTTTAAGGTGTGACCCAACACACTAAAGTCTAAACCTGCTAACACAAATAAACCCTGGGGCCACATTTATATAACATTTCAATTAATTAATAATTTAATTTCACCTACTATATAAGTAGTATATCTACTACTCTTTCCTTTCACAATAACACTATACAACACAAATATCAACAACAACAACATGGAGTCAGTTCAGTCCTGGGTTTCAGAGCACAAGCTCACTACAGTCATATACAGATTAAAATCATTTTCAGATGGGGCACAAGACAACTCAGTTTTTTTCCAGTTCATTTTAATTTTGTGCAACAGTAACTTGCAAAGTAGTACAACACGAAATGGAAAATCCAAACCGACAATGAGTCTAACTCATTTATTGAACAAATTTTGGCATGGAACTGATAGGCAGAAACCATAATACCTGGCTTCAATTTCTCATCCACAGCCCAGTCAAGGGCTTTCTGAGCTGGTTCGGTCAATGGAGGATGCTCAGGGCCAAAGAAATACAAGTCAGATTTCCCAAGTAGCTCTACTGTTTCTTCCGGTACTTTGAAAAGAGAAATTCAATTGGCTCTCAAGAATTTTGGAGCTTTACTTGTTTCTAAAAGAATACAAAAAAATTATGTTAGTGCTTATGAGTAGAAGAAAGGCACAGAGATATAAATTTAGAAAATAGATTCATTCAACTTCATGAAATCAAGATGGAAGGACATTGCTTTCTGATCAGCGCTAAGACAGCACACACTTCAGGATTGTTGTGTAAGACTGAAGTTGGAAATCAAATTTTATTTAGTATCCAATCCAAATTCTGACCTAACCTTCCCACGATCTACAACCATAAAATTTTACCATTGCATTTCTATTTATTCAAAGAATATCATATCGCTCGTTTCAAACACTGCAACAAAACTCTACATCAACAACAGCATGCATGTTATCAAATCTATCGTTCTATTAATAAAATACTAAAAAGTTATGATAAAATAAAAGTACTCTTAAGAGAGAATAGGAAAGCACAAAAAGGTCATCATGAGTCCTACAAAGCATATATAAACGAACAAAAACACAAAAGCAATTGAATAAGAAAACAATCAAAATACTCTAAGTCTAAACTATCAACAAAATTTCTATTTTTCTTTTGTTAATTGGTACACCTAAACATGCTTAAGTAAAGACAAATGCAAAAGTAGCATGTCTAGTAGTATTTCTCCCACATTCCAATCTTTAATCCATTTTCAAATCATAGTTTTTTTAAATATCTGACCTAAAGATATGCTTTGATCATCAATGGTGCACAAGCTGATTATGCTCTTACCTCAGTAGATTGTTGGAAAGGAGTAGCCTCCCTCAGGTAGATGCCCCGTGAAAAAGGATCTGCAATTAGCAATCATGAGCATAAAGGGAATTAAACAAAATAATGCCAGTACCCATACTAACTACAACAACACAAACACCATCATGTCAGTAAACAAAATAACTATATATATATATATATTCTTAATCAGCTGAGAAATTTTGTAGAAGAAAAATTCTACAGATCGATGCAAAGTGAAGAAAACACAAATCCTCAACCTGAGCCATTACTTGAGCAGCATCATGTCTTTTCCAATAATCTTCGGTACTACCTATACCACAAAAGAAAACCAGTTTATATTAAGCTATTCAACAACAAAGTGTTTTCACAAGTCATAACCAAATCAAATAACTCTTAAGCGATTTCGTAAATTTTGTATTAGGTCTACTCTCTTTAAAGCCAATATAAATCCAAGATAAATCTTAAAAAGTTAAAACCCCAACACCAACAAGCATGGTTAATAGAACCGAAATGACAGTGACAGGGTCACCTTTTTTACCAGGTCACAATTAAATAAACATATAAAACTATAAAAAAAACTTGAATAAAAATTTAAAAGCCTCAGGAGTTGATGTTTGTTCTTGAGCTGGTGTTTGTGATTAAGAAATCTTTAAAAGTGAAATAGAACTAATTGAACAAATTGACAACCTAGCAACTCAATCAACCAATGAACTAATTAGCTAAAACAAGAACTAAATCAACCTAATTAGCTAAATGAAGAACTAAATGAACCAATTAACCAACAAAATACTTTAGCTAAATGTCTAAGTTGACTAATTAACTAACTTAGGTAGACGAAATAGAAAAAGAACACACCAGATCTGAGCAGTGGCGCTAAAGTGAAGAAAGAGAAACAGAAGCGGCGAGCAAAGGAGAAAAGCTGCGACCAGAGGCGAGGAGAGGCCGAAGCGCGAACAGATGAGGCGAACCACCAACGGTGACGGCGGGACTCAAATGCGCGAGCAGAACAGCCAGCTGCGACGGAAACAGAAGAGACGCGGACGCAGGAGGTGAACCACCAGCGAAGAGATGCGTCTAATGAGTAACAAATTATTTGAGAAAATTTGTACCTAAAATTAGCTTCAAGACTTTGTGCTCGAACTACCTACCAAGAGGGGAAAAAGATAATCATAATTAGATGGCTAGCTTCAAAGCTTGAACGAGTGGGCGAACGGTGAATGTGAATTACTCCGGCGCTACTTTCTCTTCTCTTCTCTTCTCTTCTCTTCTCATCGCATCTTCGAATGTTTATGGAAGCAATAGAAAATAAATGATGAAGGATAAGAGATATAGATTAGAGTAGAGTACTGATAGTTAAAAAATTAGCTGCATAAGTGTCATAATATTACCAAATGAAAATGTCCATCTAAATTCTATAATATATATTCTACAATATATATTCTTGCAGAAACTGGAACACTCAATTGACTGCAATCCTCTGCATATTTCTCAAATCAAGCTTGGGTTCCCAAAATCCATCTTAAAATTCACAAGTACTTCAAGTTATTGATTCAATCAACAAAGCAATTTAAAAGCATAAGAATAACCCTCTCTTGAGAATATTCTGCTCTCTTTAAAAGTGAAATTTAAACAAGAAAAAATAATAACAACAATAATAACAAAAATAAGAATAATAATTCAGCTGACACATGGTGAAATTTACATTGGTGATTTTAGTTTGATCTAGCAGTCCACAAATAAACAACGTAGAATACAGAAGCTAAAACCCTAATTAAAAACCCTAAAATCAAAACCCAAAACCTCCCAAATTTCACAGAAACATCATCATCATCGGGCGATTACCTCGCTTGTTAGGGATCGATGCTTTGCCTCCTCGGAAACCTCGATGCTTCACAGCAGAGCAGAGAAGGGGTTGCGAGAGAGCACACAGTTTCTTCGACACTGCACAGAGAGGGCGAGTGAGATAGAGCGAGTGAGATAGAGCGAGTGAGAGAATGACGGAGAAGAAGAAAATGAGGCACATAATGCTTACTTGGTAAGCGCGGTGATGAGCGGCGACGGTGAAGAAGAAATGAGCGGCGACGAATCGAAGGTGAAAACCCTTGTAGAAGAGATGAACGGCAGCGACGAATCGAAGGAGAAAGCGCGCGAGTTTGTGCATGTAGCGTGAATTGGTGATGAATTGAAGAAAAATATTTCATTAGGCTCAGTATATGATACATTGGCGAGTAGATTAGAAGACGTTTCTGAAAGCGCACCAAAAAGGGAAGAAGGGTGAGTATTTTGTTCTCTGATGATTTGGCTAAGTGTTAGTGTAGTATGGATGAAAAGGAAAAAAAAATACTAAGTCTCGCAGATTTGGGCATACATAGATTAGGCGACACTTCTGAAGCGTACCCAAAACTTAATAAATGGGTTACTGTTTAAAAGCGCTCCCTTTGCTAAAAAAAGTGTATTCATAGCCTTTTAGATTCGGCTACGCTTTATAAGTGATATTTAAAATATTTATGGAGACGCTTTTGAAGTGATGCCTCAATAGTGTTTCCTTTTCTCTTATAAAAGGGCACCATGCGAAAAAGCGTAGCTTATTCTAGGAATAGGCTACGCTTTTCAAATGTAGCTTAAAAAAAGTGTGGTTGAATGGGTGTTTTTCTTGTAGTGATTACTCCATCTGCACATCTCTTAAAGAGATATGGCTCATCCCAAAGATAATACTTTGCATCCGTGATCAGCTTCTTTGATTGCTGCCTACTGTATTCTTTGGGTATGAATCTCACTGCCTTGTAGTTTGCAATGTCTGCAAACCATGGCACTTCCTGGATGGCAAAGAGTTGCTCATCCGGAAAGTTTTCAGAGATCTCAGTAAGAGGGAGGGACGCCCCTTCTACTGGTTCTATTCAGGACAGGTGATCTGTTACCTGATTCTCTGTCCCTTTTCTGTCTCTTATTTCTATATCAAACTCTTGCAGAAGCAACACCCATCTTATAAGTCTGGGTTTTGAATCCTGCTTTGTGAGTAGATATTTAAGAGCAGCATGATCAGTGTACACAATCACTTTTGATCCTACTAAATAGGATCTGAATTTGTCAATGGCGTAAACCACTGCAAGTAGCTCTTTTTCTGTGGTTGTATAGTTCTTCTGTGCGTCATTTAGAACACGGCTGGCATAGTAAATGACGTGCAGAAGCTTGTCATGCCTTTGTCCCAACACTGCACCAATGGCATGGTCACTGGCTTCACACATTAGTTCAAATGGCAATGTCCAGTTTGGTGCAGAGATGATTGGTGCTGTGACCAATTTAGCTTTCAGAGTCTCAAATGCCTGTAGACACTCCTTATCAAAGACAAATGGCGTGTCAGCAGCTAGCAGGTTGCTCAGAGGTTTGGTGATTTTTGAAAAATCCTTTATAAACCTCCTATAAAATCCTGCATGCCCCAGAAAGCTTCTGATTGCCTTAACATTGATAGGTGGTGGTAATTTTTCAATTACCTCTACCTTAGCTTGATCCACCTCTATTCCCTTGTTCGAAATTTTATGCCCAAGGACAATTCCTTTAGTCACCATAAAGTGACATTTCTCCCAGTTTAAAACCAGGTTAGTCTCTTGGCATCTCTTTAGAACAAGTGCTAGATGGTTAAGACAGGAGCTAAATGAGTCTCCAAATACTGAAAAGTCATCCATAAAGACTTCCATAAATTTTTCCACTATATCAGAAAAAATTGAGAGCATGCACCTCTGAAAGGTTGCAGGTGCATTGCACAGGCCAAATGGCATCCTTCTGTATGCAAATACTCCAGATGGACATGTGAATGCCGTTTTCTCTTGATCTTGGGGATCTACTGCAATTTGATTATAACCTGAATATCCATCCAGGAAGCAGTAGTATTCATGACCTGCTAGTCTTTCTAGCATATGGTATATGAATGGTAAAGGAAAATGATCCTTTCTGGTGGCTGTATTGAGCCTTCTATAATCAATACATATACGCCACCCTGTAACTGTTCTTGTAGGAACAAGTTCATTTCTTTCATTGTGAACCACTGTCATGCCACCATTCTTAGGGACAACTTGGATAGGGCTTACCCAGGGGCTGTCAGAAATAGGATAAATAATCCCATCCTCTAGTAATTTAGTGACCTCCTTCTGCACCACTTCCTTCATGGCTGGATTTAGCCGCCTTTGTGGTTGAACCACTGGCTTAGCGTCACCCTCCAATAGGATCTTGTGCATGCATCTGGCTGGGCTAATGCCCTTAAGATCACTGATGGACCACCCAAGAGCTGTCTTGTGTGTCCTTAGCACTTGAATTAGTGCTTCTTCTTCCTGTGGCTTTAAGGTAGAGCTTATGATTACAGGAAAGGTATCACCTTCTCCCAGAAATACATATTTTAGGGATGGTGGTAATGGTTTGAGCTCGGGTTTAGGAGGTTTCTCCTCTTCCTGAGGGATTTTCAGAGGTTCTATTATTCTCTCTGATTCCTCCAAATCAGGCTGAACATCTTTAAAGATGTCCTCTAGCTTTGATTCGAGACTCTCAGCCATATTGACCTCTCTTACCAGAGAGTCAATGATATCAACACTCATGCAGTCATTTGGGGTGTCTGGATGTTGCATAGCTTTGATAACATTCAACTTGAACTCCTCCTCATTGACTCTCAGGGTTACTTCCCCTTTTTGGACGTCAATGAGGGTTCGGCCAGTTGCTAGGAAAGGTCTTCCTAGAATGAGAGTTGCACTCTTGTGCTCCTCCATTTCCAGCACCACAAAGTCAGTAGGAAAGGCAAATGGCCCAACCTTGACAATCATGTCTTCAATCACGCCTGATGGGTATTTAATGGAGCCATCAGCAAGTTGAAGACATATCCGGGTTGGTTTGACTTCTTCAGTCAAACCAAGCTTTGTGATAATAGATGCAGGTATTAGGTTGATACTTGCCCCAAGATCAGATAGAGCTTGCTTGGTACAATTACCCTTTAATGTGCATGGTATCATAAAGCTCCCGGGATCTTTAAGCTTCTCGGGTAAGCTCTTCAGAATGACTGCACTACATCCTTCAGTGAGGTAAACTTTCTCAGTTTCCCTCCAATCCTTCTTATGACTTAAGATCTCTTTCATGAACTTAGCATAAGAAGGTATTTGCTCAAGTGCTTCTGCAAACGGAATCTTTATTTCAAGAGTCCTGAGATAGTTTGCAAAGCGGGCAAATTGCTTATCCTGTTCTGCTTGGCGGAGTTTTTGAGGATAAGGCATTTTGGCTTTGTATTCCTCAACCTTAGTTGCTGCAGGTTTATTGCCTACAGATGTGGATTGGGAAGCCTTTTTAGAAGGGTTGTTATCAGCACTTGTATGTGACTGATCCCCCACTGGCGTTTGAATGCCAGGGGTGGGAGCTGGAGTGGCGTTAGACGCCAACTCCTTATCTGTTACTGGCGTCTGAACGCCAGAACTGTGCTCCCTTTGGGCGTTCAATGCCGGATTCATGCTTGTTTCTAGCGTTGAACACCAGGAATGAGCATGGTCTGGGCGTTCAGCGCCAGCATTATTCCTCTCTGGGCTCTGATTGTCCTCAGAGGGATTTTGAGTAGCTATTTATTCATTTCTTGGCTTCCTGCTGCTTTGAAGTGAAGTATTTAATGTTTTCCCACTTCTTAATTGAACTGCTTGGCATTCTTCTACTATTTATTTTGACAGTTACTTTTCTGTTTGCTTTAACTGTAATTCCATATTCCTATTAGCCATTCTTGTTTCCTGTAGTATTTCCTTGAATTCGGCTAGTTGCTGGGTTAGAAAGTCTAATTGCTGATTGAATTCATTAGCTTGATCCATAGGACTGAGTTCAACAGTTACTGTTTTAGCTTCTTCTTTCATGGAAGATTCACTGCTTAGGTACAGATGCTGATTTCTGGCAACTGTATCAATAAGCTCTTGAGCTTCTTCAATTGTTTTTCTCATATGTATAGATCCACTAGCTAAGTGGTCTAGAGATATCTGAGCTTTTTCTGTAAGCCCAAAGTAGAAGATGTCTAATTGCACCCACTCTGAAAACATTTTAGAGGGGCATTTTCTTAGCATCTCTCTGTATCTCTCCCAGGCATCATAAAGGGATTCATTATCTCCTTATTTGAAGCCTTGGATGCTTAGCCTTAGTTGTGTCATCCGTTTTGGAGGGAAATAGTGATTCAGGAATTTTTCTGACAGCTGTTTTCATGTTTTTATGCTGTTCTTAGGCTGGTTATTTAACCACCTCTTAACTTGATCTTTTACAGCAAATAGAAACAGTAATAATCTGTAGATATCCTGATCTACTTCCTTATCATGTACTGTATCAGCAATTTGTAAAAATTGTGCCAGAAACTCTGTAGGTTCTTCCTGTGGAAGATCAGAATACTGGTAGTTTTGCTGCACCATGATAATGAGCTGAGGATTCAACTCAAAGTTACTAACTCCAATGGAGGGTATACAGATACTACTCCCATATGAAGCAGTAGTGGGGTTAGCATATGACCCCAGAGTCCTCTTGGACTGTTCATTTCCACTTGGTTCCATGATGGAGCAAGGGAGATGGTATGGATGTTGATATTGTCTATTTTATTATATATAAAAAAAATAATTTTCGAAATAAAATAAAACAAAAACCGAAATAAAAATAGAATAAATAAAGAAAGAAAATTAAAGAAAAAAATTTATAAAAATTTGAAAAATTTTATAAAGATTTTCGAAAAATTGAGGAGAGAGAAGGTGGTTAGGATATTTTTGAAAAAGATATTTTATTTATTTATTTATTTATTTTTAAAAAGATAAGAGTTGAAAAAAAAATTTTGAAATTGAAATCTGAATTTTTATAAAAAAAATTTCGAAAAAATAGTTTTAAAATTAGTTAGAAAAGATATTTTTTTTGAATTTTGAATTTTATGATGAAAGAGAAAAACACATAAAAGACACAAGACTTAAAATTTTTAGATCTAATGCTCCTTATTTTCGAAAATTTTGGAGGGAAAACACCAAGGAACACCAAACTTAAAAATTTTAAGATCAAAACACAAGAAAGACTCAAGAACACCTTGAAGATTCACAAGAACACCAAGAACAAAAGAAAGAACACCAAACTTAAAATTTTTAGAAAACTTTAATAAAATTTTCGAAAATTATGAAAAGATTAACAAGAAAACACCAAACTTAAAGTTTGGCACAAGATTTAATCAAAGAAGAATTATTTTTGAAAAAGATTTTTTAAAAAAGATACCCAATTACCAAGAACATAGACTAACGCTCTAGCCAATTGGGCAGTAAATGTAACACTTGTTCTGAATAGTTTTATTCCTTTTGGAAGATTAATGCTTTAAAAAGAACATAAGTGAAACAAGAAAAGACACAGAACAAGAAAAACTAAAGATCAAACAAGAAAAATAAACAAGAACAACTTGAAGATCAAAGAACAATGAAGAACATAAATTCGAAAAATTAAAGAAAAATATAAAATATGCAATTGACACCAAACTTAGAACAAGACACTAAACTCACGAAAAAGATTAAAATTGATAAAGAAAAATAATATGTTTGAAAAATTTTTAAAAAGAAATTATCCTATCAGAATTTAATGACTCTATAACAACAAAAATAAACTATTCCTAATCTAAGAAATAAAATAAACCTTTAGTTGTTCAAACTCGAACAATCCCCGGCAACGGCGCCAAAAACTTGGTGCACGAAATTGCAATCACCCTTTTGCAATCCGCACAACTAACCAGCAAGTGTACTGGGTCGTCCAAGTAATACCTTACGTGAGTAAGGGTCGATCCCACGGAGATTATTGGTTTGAAGCAAGCTATGTTTATTTTATTATTCTTAGTCAGGATATTAATTAAAATTATCAGTTGGAATTATTAGAAAAATAAAAGAGTGAGGAACAGTTACTTGTTGTGCAGTAGTGGAGAATATGTTGGAGTTTTGGAGATGCTTTCTCTCATTTATTTCTGTAATGTAATATTCCATCCATGGAAAAGTGTAAAGTTCCCTCCATGGCAAGCTGTATGTAGGGTATCACCATTGTCAGTGGCTACCTCCCATCCTCTCAGTAAAAACGATCCAGATGCTCTGTCACAGCACGACTAATCAGCTGTTGGTTCTCGATCATGTTGGAATAGGATCCATTGATCCTTTTGCGTTTGTCATCACGCCCAGCAATTGCGAGTTTGAAGCTCGTCACAGCCATTCAATCCTTGAATCCTACTCGGAATACCACAGACAAGGTTTAGACTTTCCGGATCCTCAAGAGTGGCCGCCATCAATTCTAGTTTATACCACGAAGATTCTGATTAAGGAATCTAAGAGAAGCTCATTCAATCTTCATAATAAAGCGTGAATGAACATCTTAGATAGGAACACACACGTTTGAATGGAGGAATAGAAACAATTGCATTAATTCATCGAGACGCTGCAGAGCTCCTCACCCCCAACAATGGAGTTTAGAGACTCATGCGGTCAAAGTGTATAAAATTTAGATCTGAAAATGTCATGAGGTACAAAGTAAATCTCTAAAAGTTGTTTAAATAGTAAATTAGTAACCTAGGTTTACAGAAAATGAGTAAACTATGATAGATAGTGCAGAAATCCACTTCTGGGGCCTACTTGGTGTGTGCTGGGGCTGAGACTTAAGCTTCTCACGTGCCTGGGGCTGTTTTGGGCGTTCAACGCCAGGTTGTAACCTGTTTCTGGCGTTGAACTCCAGCTTGTAACCTGTTTCTGGCGCTGGACGCCAGACAACAGCATGATACTGGCGTTGAACGCCAGTTTACGTCGTCTATCTTCGCGCAAAGTATAGACTATTATATATTGCTGGAAAGCCCTGGATGTATACTTTCCAACGCCGTTGAGAGCATGCCAATTGGACCATTTTAGCTCTAGAAAATCCGTTTCGAGTGCAGGGAGGTCAGAATCCAACAGCATTAGTAGTCCTTTTTCAGCCTAACTCAGATTTTTGCTCAGCTCCCTCAATTTCAGCCAGAAAATACCTGAAATCATAGAAAAACACACAAACTCATAGTAAAGTCCAGAAATATGATTTTTGCCTAAAAACTAATAATATTTATCTAAAAACTAATTAAAACATACTAAAATCTACATGAAATTACCCCCAAAAAGCGTATAAAATATCCGCTCATCATCCAGCTAACGACATTAAAGAAGCGCTTGCTGGGAGGCAACCCAGCCATTCACAAAATTTAATTTTATTTGTTTTTGTTAATTAATTGATTTTTACAGGTATATGTCAAAGTATCTTCAAGGTAAAAAAGCAATTGATTGGATTCACAGAGTTACAGGGGAATTTGGAAGCTCACTGGTGTGAAAAAGCCAGTAAGAAATGTTTTGGGCGTTGAACGCCCAAAAGAAGCATCCACTGGGCGTTCAACGCCAGTAAGGATAGCCATATGGGCGTTGAACGCCAGAAAGGAGCATCTTCTGGGCGTTGAACGCCAGAAAGAAGCTCCTTCTGGGCGTTTAACGCCAGAATTACAGCATCCTGGGCGTTTAGAAAAAGGCCCAGTGACAAAGGACTTCCTGGCGTTCAACGCCAGAAAGAAGCAACAGCTGGGCGTTGAACGCCCAGGAGAAGCATCAATTGGGCGTTAAACGCCCAAAACATGCAGCAGTTGGGCGTTTAACGCCAGGATGGTGGGGAGGAGGTAAAATTCGTTTTCCTTTACAAATTTTCTAATTTTTTTTATGTTTCAAATCATGATTTCTTGCATAAACATGTTTCAAAATGTCATCCTTCAAATCAAAATAGTTTTCTAAGAACCCTAATTTCTAAAATCCCTTTTACAAAAATAATATAGCTTCATACATAAACATAAACCTTTTTCCAATCCAATCCAACTCTTTTTCCAATTTTTTTTCAAACTTAATTATCTTTAAAATCTTTTTCAAATTATAAATTTCAAATTTATTTTTAAATATCATTCATATCTTTTTAAATTATATCCTTTTCTTGTCATATTTATCTTTTATAAATCATATCTTTTATCTTATATCTTTTTCTTATTTTCGAAAACCCACCCCCCTCCCTTTATATCCACTTTCGGCGCCCCTCTCTTCATCCACCATTCCACACCTGCTCTCCTTCTATTCCTCTTCTCTCTTTTCTTTTACTTGAGGACAAGCAAACCTCTAAGTTTGGTGTGCTTATCCGTGATCACAAAAACATACTTACTTTGATCATGGCCCCTAAAGGAAAACAACCCAACCCAAGAGAAAAGAAAGAGAATATTCCAAAGCCACTTTGGAATCAAGGGAAGTTCTTAACTAAAGAACATTCAAACCATTACTACAAAATAATGAGTCTAAGATCAGTGATCCCGGAAGTCAAGTTCGATCTGAAAGAAGATGAATATCCGGAGATCCAAGAACAAATTCGAAACAGGAACTGGAAAATCCTAGCTTATCTTGAAACGAAAGTGGGAAGGAATATGGTTCAGGAGTTCTATGCAAATCTATGGCAGACAGACAGGCAAAGAATAATTGGAGCTGCCCTCTATGATCATCGGACCTTAGTTAGAGGAAAGATTGTTCACACCCATCTTGACAAAATCAGGGAGATCTTTAAACTTCCTCAACTGAAGGATGACCCAGACTCCTTTAATAGGAGAATGATGAGGGTAAACAAAGGCCTAGACAAGATTCTAGAGGATATATGCATCCCTGAAGCCAGGTGGACCACCAGCACAACTGGCGTCCCAAATCAACTCAAAAGAGAAGATCTCAAACCAACAGCCAGAGGCTGGTTGGATTTCATTGGGCGTTCTATATTGCCCACCAGCAACCGTTCTGAAGTTACTGTTAAAAGAGTAGTGATGATTCACTGCATCATGTTGGGAAAAGAAGTAGAAGTCCATCAACTGATCTCGTGTGAACTATACAAAATAGCAAACAAGAATTCCAAGGATGCCAGATTGGCCTATCCAAGCTTAATTTCTATGCTCTGCAGAGATGCCGGAGTGAAGATGGGAATAACAGAGTATATTTCAGTTGAGAGGCCAATCACTAAAATATCAATGGAAAGACAACAGCTGCAGGATGATCCAATCAAGAGGAGAGCACAAGAAGTCCTCCCAGAACTTCCTCAATTCGAATATTGGGAACATCTTGAGGCATCTATTTCCAAATTGCAAGAAGCTATGAACCAAATAAAGGAAGAACAGAACAATCAAAGTAGCATGCTTTGCAAACTGCTTAAGGAACAAGAAGAGCAAGGGCGCGATTTAAGGGAGCTGAAGCACCAGAAATTAATCCTTGAAGGACCAAGCACCCCACAGATCAGAGGAACATCCACTTCCCAAAACACAGGTTGTTGAGTTCTAATTTCAGCTTTAACTCTGTGATAGTGTTATTATAGAAATTTACCTTAGAAGATATATAGTAGTAGTAGTAGTAGTTAGCATATCTATTCTGGTTTTATTTCTAATTAAGTTATAATTTATTTTTCTCATCATCATCAGACATGAATAAAATAGTAGATTTTTAGAATAAAGGAGTAATTTATTCAAGTTTTTAATAATAAAAATTATAATTAATTATATGTGGTGGCAATACTTTTTGTTCTCTAAATGAATGATTGAACAGTGCATATTTTATCCTGAATTTGACGAATGTTGGCTCCTGAAAGAATGAGGAACACGAAAAATATTATTGATGATCTGAAAAATTATGAATTTGATTCTTGAAGCAAGAAAAAGCAGTGAAAAAAAAATTACAAGGAATCATTGGATCAAGAAAAGGAATAAAAGCCAACAGCCCTTAAAACCAAAAGGCAAGGGTGAAAAGGATCCAAGGCTTTGAGCATCAGTGGATAGGAGGGCCCAAGGAAGTAGTTCCAGGCCTAACCGGCTAAATCAAGCTGTCCCTAACCATGTGCTTGTGGCATGCAGGTCCAAGTGAAAAGCTTGAGACTGGGTGGTTAAAGTCGTGATCCAAAGCAAAAAGAGTGAGCTTAAGAGCTCTGGACACCTCTAACTGGGGACTTTAGCAAAGCTGAGTCACAATCTGAAAAGGTTCACCCAGTCATGTGTCTGTGGCATTTATGTATCCGGTGGTAATACTGGAAAACAAAATGCTTAGGGTCACGGCCAAGACTCATAAAAGTAACTGTGTTCAAGAATCAACATACTACACTAGGAGAATCAATAATACTATCTGAAATCTGAGTTCCTATGGATGCCAATCATTCTGAATTTCAAAGGATAAAGGAAGATGCCAAAACTGTTCAGAAACAAAAAGCTACAAGCCCCGCAATCAATAAGAATCTGAGCTCCATTTAAAAACTCTGAGATATTATTACTTCTTAATTTCTTCTCATCCTATTTTATTTATCTAGTTGCTTGAGGACAAGCAACAGTTTAAGTTTGGTGTTGTGATGAGCGGATATTTTATACGCTTTTTGGGGGTAATTTCATGTAGATTTTAGCATGTTTTAATTAGTTTTTAGTAGAATATTATTAGTTTTAAGCGAAAATCATATTTCTAGACTTTACTATGAGTTTTTGTGTTTTTCTATGATTTCAGGTATTTTCTGGCTGAAATTGAGGGAGCTGAGCAAAAATCCGAGTTAGGCTGAAAAAGGACTGCTGATGCTGTTGGATCCTAACCTCCCTGCACTCGGAATAGAATTTTTGGAGCTATATGAGTCCAATTGACACGCTCTCAATTGGGTTGGAAAGTAGACATCCAGGGCTTTCCAGCAATATATAATAGTCCATAGTTTGCGCGAAGATAGATGACATAAACTGGCGTTCAATGCCAGTTCCATGTTGTAGTCTGACATCCAGCGCCAGAAACAAGTTATAAGTTGGAGTTCAACGCCAGAAACAGGCTACAACCTGGCGTTGAATGCCCAAAACAGCCCAGGCACGTGAGAAGCTTAAGTCTCAGCCCCAGCACACACCAAGTGGGCCCCAGAAGTGGATTTCTTCACTATCTATCATAGTTTACTCATTTTCTGTAAACCTAGGTTATTAGTTTACTATTTAAACAACTTTTAGAGGATTACTTTGACCACATGACATTTTTAGATCTAAAATTTGTACCTTTTGGCAGCATGAGTCTCTAAACTCCATTGTTGGGGGTGAGGAGCTCTGCAGCGTCTCGATGAATTAATATAATTACCTTTGTTTTCCATTTAAACACGCTTGCTCCTATCTAAGATGTTCATTCGCGCTTAAACATGAAGAAGGTGATGATCCGTGACATTCATCACCTTCCTCAAATCCATGAACGTGTGCCTGACAACCACCTCCGTTCTATATCAGACTGAATGAGCTTCTCTTAGATTCCTTAATCAGAATCTTCGTGGTATAAGCTAGAATTGATGGCAGTCACTCTTGAGGATCTGAAAGGCCTAAACCTTGTTTGTGGTATTCTGAGTAGGATTCAAGGATTGAATGGTTGTGACGAGCTTCAAACTCGCGATTGCTGGGCGTGATGACAAACGCAAAAGGATCAATGGATCCTATTCCAACATGATCGAGAACCAACAGCTGATTAGCCGTGCTATGACAGAGCATCTGGACCATTTTCACTGAGAGGATGGGAGGTAGCCACTGACAATGGTGACACCCTACATACAGCTTGCCATGGAAGGAGCCTTGCGTGTGGAAAGGGATTTCAAGGAAGAGTTGAAGTTCAAAGGACAAAGCATCTCCAAAACCACAACATGTTCTTCATTAATAAAGTAATAATTACTTATTCCAAACACTTTTACTTCTTACAATTAAATCCAAATAACCTTATTGGCATCCTGACTAAGATTAATAAAATAAACATAGCTTGCTTCAAACCAATAATCTCTGTGATCGACCCTTACTCACGTAAGGTATTACTTGGACGACCCAGTGCACTTGCTGGTTAGTTGTGCGGATTGCAAAAGTGTGATTACAATTTCGTGCACCAAGGTTAATTTATACGCTTTTTGGCATTGTTTTTAGGTAGTTTTTAGTAAGTTCAAGCTACTTTTAGGGATGTTTTCATTAGTTTTTATGTTAAATTTACATTTCTGGACTTTACTATGAGTTTGTGTGTTTTTTTGTAATTTCAGGTAATTTCTGGCTGAAATTGAGGGACTTGAGCAAAACTCTGAAAAAGGCTGACAAAAGGACTGCTGATGCTGTTGGAATCTGACCTCCCTGCACTCAAAATGGATTTTCTGGAGCTACAGAACTCCAAATGGCACGCTTTCAACGGCTTTGAAAAGTAGACATCCAGAGCTTTCCAGCAATATATAAAAGTCCATACTTTATTTGGGAATTGATGACGTAAAGTGGCGCTCAACGCCAAGTACATGCTGCTGTCTGGAGTCAAACGCCAGAAACACGTCACAACCCGGAGTTGAACGCCTGCAAGAAAAGCCTCAGCTCGTGGATAGATCAAGCTCAACCCAAGCATACACCAAGTGGGCCCCGGAAGTGGATTTATGCATCAATTACTTATTCATGTAAACCCTAGTAGCTAGTTTATTATAAATAGAACTTTTTACTAGTGTATTAGACATCTCTGGACGCCTAGTCCTTAGACCATGGGGGGCTGGCCATTCGGCCATGCCTGAACCTTTCACTTATGTATTTTCAACGGTGGAGTTTCTACACACCATAGATTAAGGGTGTGGAGCTCTGCTGTACCTCAAGTTTCAATACAATTACTATTATTTTCTATTCAATTCTCTTTTATTCTTATTCCAAGATATACGTTGCACTTCAACTTGATGAATGTGATGATCCGTGACACTCATCATCATTCTCACCTATGAACGCGCATGACTGACAACCACTTCCGTTCTACCTTAGGTCGGGCGCATATCTCTTAGATTCCCCAACAGAATCTTCGTGGTATAAGCTAGATAGATGGCGGCATTCATGGAAATCCGGAAAGTCTAACCTTGTCTGTGGTATTCTGAGTAGGATTCTGGTATTGAATGACTGTGACGAGCTTCAAACTCCTGAAGACTGGGCATTAGTGACAGACGCAAAAGAATCAAGGGATTCTATTCCAACCTGATTGAGAACCGACAGATGATTAGCCGTGCTGTGACAGAGCATTTGGACCATTTTCACTGAGAGGATGGGATGTAGCCATCGACAAGGGTGATGCCTCCAGACGATTAGCCATGCAGTGACAGCGCATAGGACCATTTTCCTGAGAGGATGAAAAGTAGCCATTGACGACGGTGATGCCCTACATACAGCTTGCCATGGAAAGGAGTAAGAAAGATTGGATGAATGTAATAAGAAAGTAGAGATTCAAGAGGAGCACAGCATCTCCATACGCCTATCTGAAATTTCCACTATTGATTTACATAAGTATTTCTATCCTATTTTATTTTCTGTTTATTATTAATTTTCGAACCTATCATGAATCAATTTAATCTGCCTAACTGAGATTTACAAGGTGACCATAGCTTGCTTCATACCAAACAATCTCTGTGGGATCGACCCTTACTCACGTAAGGTATTACTTGGATGACCCAGTACACTTGCTGGTTAAGTTGAACGGAGTTTTGATCACACGTGCCATTACCAGGGATTATTAAGATCCCAATTCATCACACCATGATCTCTTTGGGGTATTTTTGATAGAGCCATTAAATAAATCTCATGCAAATACAAAGAGACTGAATCACAATTTCGTCCACCACCATCCATGTGTTAAGTAAGTTGACTTATTTGCTGAGACATAAGCTTGTTCTGAGCAAGAATAGCATTAAGAGCTTCTATTTTCATGACACCCTTCTTCTGAGGAGCCTCAGAGTTCACAGGATTTCTATTAGATGAGTATAAATATTGGTTGCTAGCAACCAATTCAATAAGCTTAATAGTCTCCTATGGTGTCTTCTTCTTGTGCAATGAACCTCCTGCAGAATTGTCTAAACACATCTTGGATATTTCACCTAAGCCTTCATAAAAGATGTCTAGTTGAGTCTATTTGGAGAACATGTCCGGAGGGCATTGCCTAGTCAGTAGCTTGTATCTCTCCCAAGCTTCATACAGAGTTTCACCATCCTTATGTCTGAAGATCTGAACCTTCACCCTAAGCATAGTCAACTTATTTGGTGGGAAAAATTTGGTGAGAAACTCAGTAACCACATTGTTCCAAGTATCTAAACTCTCATTGGGTTAGGAATCTAGCAATAGCTTTGCTCCATCCCTCAGAGCAGACGGGAAGAGCATGAGTTTGTATACCTATGGGTTCACTCTATTTGTCTTCACAGTATCACAAATCTGCAGAAAATTAGAAATAAATTGATTTGGGTCTTCGTGGGGAAGACCATGATACTGGCAGTTTTATTGTACTAGGGTGACTAGTTGTTACTTCAACTCAAAGTTGTTCGCAGCTATAGGAGGCACCACAATGCATTTGCCATAAAGATCTGCGGTAGGAGCAGAGTAAGAGCCAAGTACTCTCCATTGATGCTCATTCCCATTCGGGTTTGCCACATTGGCATTATCAGTATTATTTGGATCCATAGTGGATTCTGCAGCCTTGTAAAGTCTTGCTTGTTCTAAACGCCGCCTGAAAGTCCTTTCAAGTTCAGGATCAAAGTCTAAGAGATGTTCTTTGTCTCTGTTCCTGCGCATAAACAAACAGAAAACAAGAAAAGATAGGAATCTCTATGTCAGAGTGCAGAGAATTCCCAATGAGGTACCTTGTGTAAAGAGATAAAAATATTTTTAAAAATAATTTTATTTTATTTCATTTTATTTTTAATAAACGAAAAAAAGAAAGAAAACAAAAAAAGGGGGGAGTGGGTACGAACGAAAGATGAAAGAAAGAAGAAAAGAAATTTTTTTTAAATATTAAAAATAAAAAAAATAAAAAAAAGAAGAAAAAAAGAAAAAAGTACGGCGTAAAAGGGAGGGGGAAATTAAACGAAAAGGAAAAGAGAAATACAATAAAAAAATAAAAAAAATAACGTAAAGAGAAAAAAAAGAAAAAATTAACATAAAGGAAGAAAAAGAAAAAAATAACGTAAAAAAATGCAAAATAAAAATTAATAATAAAATACAAAAAATAAAAAAAATTATTTAATCTAGGCAATCAAACAACGAATAGTTGTTAATCACTATTAATCCCCGGCAACGGCGCTAAAAACTTGGTGCGGTATTTTACAACCCACAAACTAACCGGCAAGTGCACCGGCTAGATCCCACGAGAATTGATGGATCAAGCAACAATGATTGATTGATTGGCTCAGTTAGACAAACAGAAAATAGTGTTTTGGTATTCAAAGAGCATTAAATAGTAAATTAAGAATTTCATAAAGCAAGCAGCAATGAGTTGGGAATAAAATATGGAGAAAACAGTTAAGGTTTCAGAGTTATCTATTTTTCCGGATTAACTTTTCTTACTAACTAATTTAATTATACAGAATTTAATTTATGGTAAACTGTATGTGACTAGACCCTAATTCCTTAGACCTTCCTAGTTTCCTCTAAAATTCATTAACTGCCAATTCCTTGGTCAATTAATTCCAATTAGAGGGTGATAATCAATTTCTAGTTTATATGCCACAAAAACTCTAATTACCCAAGAAATAAAAGGATTATATGTCACATATCCTGTTAAATTAAGATAATTAAAATCTAGGAGAATTTGCTTTCAAGCTGTTGTTCAAGTATAGAGTTTTTCTAAGTTATATAAGAACTCAAATAGAATGAGGGCTATACTTCCGTTTCACCCAAATTCATAAGATAAAGCGCGAAAATAATTCTTAAATTATAAATCCATACATGAATAAAATTAGAAAGAGCAAATGAATCAATCCATATAATAGACAGAGCTCCTAACCTTAACAATGGAGATTAATTGCTCATGGTTCAGAGTCGAAAACTAGGATTGTAATTTGGAATGGAATAATGTTCTCCTGGAATCACCCTGTTGGCATTCCTTTTATAATTAATACTCATTAATTTAAAATCTATCTACAACTAAAATAATATCTTTTCCTCCAAATAAGATTTGAATTTAAATTAGAATTAATTAACAAGTCTTCAGCTGATGGGTGGGGACCACTTGTTTTGTCCATTCTGCAGCTTCTAATATGTTTTTTCTGGGCTGAAAACTGGGTCAAAACAGCCCAAAAATCGCCCCCAGCATTTTTTTAAATTTTCTACACGAGGCGCATGTCACGCGTACGCATCGGTCACGCGCACGTGTCGCTGAGCAAATCTTCAATTCACATGTACGCGTCTGTCACGTGCACGCGTCGCCATGGATACCTCCAAATCACGCGCACGTGTCAGTCACGCGTGTGCGTCGCTCCTCGCTGCCATCTCCTTTGATTCTTGTGCTGCAGAAACTCCATCAAATCCCGCCGAATGCTACCTAAAAATAAACAAAATTGTAAAAGACCCAAAGTAGCATCCATATTGGCTAAAATATAATTAATTCTTTATTAAACTCAACAATTTAGATGCAAATTCACTAGGAAAAGATAGGAAAGATGCTCATGCATCAATCACATCCATAAAAAGAAGAGGCAGTAAACTCTATTTTATCGAAGGATGGTTGGATCTACTCACATATTATGACCAACCTAATAGAATGTGGGTAAAATTAGTTTTCTTGGGAGGAGCTCGATTTTTTATTGAGAAATTATTTCCACAGAGTTTTGTAGGCCAAGTTCAGGTTTCATCCCCTCCATGCTTTCTACGTCTGCCCAGAGATTTTCGAAGTGGAGCACATAATGAGATTGAATTCCCTCAATTTAAGTTCAGTTTTGCTAAATTCATGTTAAACTCGGATATGCAATTTCAACGATTGGTAATATATTTAAATTTTCTTATTTTAATTTTTCGTTATTAAAATAATTTTATAACATATTGTGATTTTTTTTAGAAATTACCGGCTTTCTTTTGCATCAATGCAATACGATTGAGGGGAATAAGGGTCAGTTTAGTTTCTTGGTGTGGAAATTCTATACTTTGCCGTATTGCATAGATAGTGGATGATGAAGCTTATTTAACAAGAGGGTGGTCTGAATTTGCACGAATTCTAAATGTCCAAACTTATGATGTTTCAGTTGGTTGTCGTTACGAGAATGACTCTAATCTATACGTGTCTAAGGACTAGAATAGATTAAATATTATTTAAGTAATTTAGTTCTAATATTGGTATTTGATTAAAATTGTTTTACAGTAATTTAAATTTAAATTGTTGTCTCAATTTATATATTACGACTATTTTTGTTAGATATGTTATTTTTAAATATTTTTATATAAGACTTTTTTTCTAATATTTAAGTTTTTTTTGGATATACGTATCACTTTTTTTTCTCTTTTGTATTTTAGATTAGTAATGCAATTCTTAATAAAAGTGTACTTAAAACAAAAAAGAAAAACAAATAAAATATCACTATTTAAAGGAAATTAAAATGTACGTGAAAGAAAATAAAACGAAAAATTAAAATTACACTATTAAAAAAATTTGTATACAGTTTGCGTATGAATGGGGTTAGGATTGGAGGCTGATAAACCACTATTTTATGGTTTATCTTGTGTTTAATTGAGTGGTTTCATCAAGTCTTTATCCACTTATTCATATGAACTGCATGATTTTACAATCCCTTCCTAAAGTTTGTTCTATGGTTGAAAACTTGCTTCCTAAAGATCTTTAATTTGTGTTTCAATTCTCCTTTATACCATTCGATGCCGTGATCCGTGTGTTAAGTGTTTCAGGCTTCACAGGGCAGGAATGACATAGAGAATGGAGAGGAAGCTTGCAAAAATTGAAGGAACACAAGAAACTAAGGAGATGACCAGCGAACAGCGACGCGCGTGCGTGGCTCACGCGAGCACGTGAAATGGAGAAAGTCGCAGCGACGCGTACGCATGCCTGATGCATACGCACGGATTGGAGTCTGCACGAATGACGCGAACGCGTGGACGACGCGGACGCGCGACAAGGAAAATTGCCGAATGACGCGCACGCTTGACCGACGCGTACGCGTGACATGCGCAATCTGCAGAAATAACAGAAAATGCTAGGGGCATTTTGGGCCGCATTTTGACCCAGTTTTCGGTCCAAAAACACATAATAAAGCCAGGGAACATGCAGAGACTCAACACACAACATCATCACATTCTCATTAGGATAGTTTTAGGATTTTAGATCTGAATCTAGAGAGGAACTGCTCTTCCTCTAGGTTCTCTTTACATTCATAGTTTATTAGTTCTATGCTTTTTGCTTTGGATATTGAAGAGTCATCACCTCCGTTGAAGATACTATTCTAGTTTGTTTCCTTACTTGCTCTTTTATTTATCCCACATTCCTAATTCTTGTTTAAAGTGGCAATTGGATTATTTTCATGGATTGTTGATACAGATGATTACTTTTATTTTTAATTAATTTTCAGTCTCTATTTTATTTAATTTATTATGTCTTCTTCTTATATTTTTCTGAGTATTATATTCATGTCAATGGAGTAGATTCCCTACTTGACATGGGGGTTGATTAAAAGGAGACACTTGAGTTGGAAGGCTTAAGTGAAGGTTAAATTGGAAGTTGTTGGCTAGTTTTGTATTTACTGGCGCTAGACCTTCCCAAGGGAGAGGACTAGGATTTGTGAATAAGAGTTAGCTCAATCACTTGACTTTTCTTTATTTAGTAAGGGTTGACTAAGTGAAAACAACAACCTTTTTGATACTACACCTAAGAGATCCCAACAAGGATAGAACTTCCAATTGATCATTCCCCCAGTCAAGGCCCTTTTATTTAGAATATTAATAATCATTCTTAGCTTTTATTTTACAACTATTGCTCATTATTCAACTCAATTCCTTGAAAACCCTTGATTAATAAAGTAGCATTCTCTCTGTAACTCGTTGGGAGACGACCTGGGACTCATACTCCCAGTATTTTATTTCTAAAATTTTGTGACAACTCTTTTAAATTGATATGCGGAACTTTTATTGGTTAAGAGCTATACTTGCAACGCTGTTTTATCTATAAACTTTTAATCGGTGAATTTTCCACCACGTCAATTTTTGGCGCCGTTGCCATGGAGTTGCAATAGTATGCTAATTTATTGGTTGGATTTTTATTTTATTTGTACTTTATTTTATTTTACTTTATTACCATGAGCTATATGTCTCTTTCATTGAATGTCGCGTTCACTACCTGATCCGAGCCTACCCGTATTTGATCCTGAAATTGAAAGAACTATCTCACGTATAAGGCGGGCTCGACGTCGGTTAGTCCTTTCTGAGGACGAATTTGAAACGTCATTTAAGGAAGAAATAGGCTCCCTTTCTACTGATTCTGTTGATTTGAACGCAGAGGACATGGCAGCTCCCAAGAGGATTACTCTTCAGGAGGTAGGAGCTCCAAATTTTACATTACCACCTTTCCAAGCGCGTAATCCAAATCTGGGTGCAGATATTGAACTGAAGACTGCACTAAATAATCTACTGCCGAAGTTTCACGGTCTACCTGCTCAAGAGCCTCTCAAGCACCTCAGAGATTTTCAGACAGCTTGTTTTACTGTTAGGCATAATGGTGCATCTGAGACTTCGATTCTGCTAGTCGCTTTCCCGTTTTCTCTTGAGGGAAAGGCAAGGGAGTGGTACTACACTCAACCTGAAGCAGTTGTTACTAACTGGGATACGCTCAGGAGAGAATTCCTAGAAAAATACTTTCCAGCTGAAGTTACTGATAGACTAAGGAAAGAGATTTCAATGATCATCCAAGGCAAATCCAAGACCCTCTATGAGTATTGGGAGTGCTTCACTAATCTCATAGACGCATGCCCCCACCACATGATTGACAAGTTAGTGTTGATCGGCTACTTCCCACAAGGCATGAAGCCTCCGGATAAGACTACATTAGATGGTGCAAGTAATGGTTCTCTGAAAAAGTACAAGACCACAGATGAAGCATGGCAACTGATCGCCGACCTGGCTGAGTCTGCTCGGACTCACAAGCGCAACGGGAACAACCACCCCAAGGCTGTGGCAGAGGTTTCCTCTAGCAGCGAGAATACTGCTCTCACACAATCAATATATGAGATGACCAACCTACTGAAGCAGATACATCTGGGCTAGCAATAGTCTTAACCTCCTTCACCACAACGTAGTCAAGAACTGGTTTCTCAGAGAGTATGCAGAATATGTGCTGATTATAGTCATTATACTGATGAATGTCCACAGCTCCAACATGAGGACAACACCTTGGTAGCTACTCACAATTTTTACGACCGCCCGAATCAAGGATACTATCAACAAGGCAACAACTTTAACCAAGGTGGCAACTTTAACCAAGGTTGGCAGGACAACTCCAACCAGGGTTGGAAAGATAATTCCAACCAGGGATGGAGGGACAACTATAATAGAGGAAGCAGAGACAACAATGGAATTCAGAGGTGGAATAATAACAACAGACAGTAGAACCAGAACCAGCCTTACAGAGCACCTCACCAAAGGAAGACCCAAGCACTGCAGAACAACCAACAGCATATCCCTCAGATCACTTACCCCCCTTCCTCTTCTAATGACAAGTTACTACACTCGATTGATCAAAGACAAAAGACCATGGAAAACAACCTCACTTCTACCTTGAACAGTCTGAACTCTACCTTGCAAGCTCTTATCTCACAGATTGGATCACTGAATAACTCCAACAACCAGCCTTCAAACTCCAGTGGAATTCTCTCTCAACCTTTACCCAACCCCAAGAGAGGTATCAATACCATTACTTTGAGGTTCGGAACTATACTGCTAGAGAGGAATCCGGAGGAGCCAAGCTCACTAGACCACGCCCCAATGGAGGACATGGTTGAAATGGAGGAAGTTGAAGAAGAAGATGAAGTGCAAGACTTGGTTGAGGAAGAAATACCTCACCCTAGGAATGAAGCACCAAAGGAAGCAGAAGCTGCAAATGGCGCCATTCCTATCCCATTTCCACACCTCGCACAGAAATCTAGAAAACAAATGGAACTGGATCCCAAAATGGTAGAAATTTTCAAAAAGGTTGAGATAAATATTTCCTTTTTTGATGTTATTCAACAAGTACCTAAATATTCATAGTTTCTGAAAGATTTATGCATACACAAAGACAAAATTAATGAATTAGAAACTATTCCTTTAGATAGTTCTATTTCTACTTTAATGGGAGGTATACTTGAAAAATGTAATGATCTAGGTCCATGCATGGTTAACTGTACCATTGGAGGTGTATTATTTTCTGACTGTATGTGTGATTTAGGAGCGTGTGTTAGTATAATGCCATTGTCTATATATGATGCTTTGAGGCTCCTTCCCTTAAAAAGGTCGGCAGCTTATTTTGTGTTAGCAGATAAAAGCATTATTACAGTAGTTGGAATTGCTGAAGATGTATTAGTGAGCATTAAGGGGCTCATATTTTCCATTGACTTCTATATCCTGGAAATGTCCCGTAATGACTCAAGGAGACCGTCATCAATGCTTGGAAGACCATTCTTGAAGACTTCAAAGTTCAAGCTGGATGCATTCTTAGGAACTTATTCCTTTGAGATAGATGGCAGAACAGTGAGTTTCAGTCTGAATGAAGCTCTGAAGCACCCTCCAGAAGATCATCCTATCTTTCAGTGTGACATCATTGATGAAACTGTAGCTAAAGTTCACCAAGAGGAAGTAGAAGAGAAGCACTTGGAGCAAGACCTAAGTGTGGGGACACCCTCTGAACATAATGAGGACACTTTGTAATTATCAATAACCCCGGATGATCCAGAGCCTAGCCATGAGCAGAAATCAGAATTGAAGCCCCTTCTTCCATACCTCAAGTATGCTTACCTTGAGAATAATCAGAAGTTTCCAGTTATCATTGCAAGGGAACTCACTTCCCAACAGGAAGAGCAGCTGCTCAGTGTATTGAAACAACACAAGAAAGCAATTTGGTGGAGCTTGGCGGATATAGTAGGTATCAGCCCTCAAGTTTGTGAGCATAGAATATTCTTAGAAGAGGGATCAAAGCCTGTCCGTCAACCCCAAATAAGATTGAGTCCCACCATCTTAGAATTTGTCAAGAAAGAAGTGACCAGGCTACTTAAAGCGGATATTATTTACCCCATCTCAGATAATGAATGGGTCAGTCCAGTACAAGTGGTACCCAAGAAATCTGGAGTCACAACAGTAAAGAATGAGCATGGAGAGCTCCTGACAACTAGAGTATAGAATTCATGGAGAGTTTGTATCGATTACAGGCGTCTCAACCAAGCCACTCGTAAGGATGACTATCCCCTGCCATTTATTGATCAAATGCTTGATCGCTTGTCAGGTAAATCCATTACTACTTTTTAGATGGTTATACAGGCTATTTTCAAATTCATATAGCTCCTGAGGATTAGGAAAAGACTACTTTTACATGTCCCTTTGGAACTTACGCTTACAAGAGAATGCCCTTTGGCTTGTGCAATGCACCAGCCACCTTCCAAAGGTGCATGATGAGTCTTTTCTCTAATCTCATTGAGAGCTGTATGGAGGTTTTTATGGATGATTTTAGCGTATATGGTGATTCCTTTAGCCTTTCCTTGGATAATTTAGACAAAGTATTAGACAGGTGTCTTAGTTCAAACCTTGTATTGAATTTTGAAAAGTGTTATTTTATGGTAAAACAAGGGATTGTTCTAGGACATGTTGTCTCTCATACAGGTATTTTTGTAGATCCAGCAAAGGTAGATGTCATTTCTAGTTTGCCTTACCCCTCCTCTGTGAGGGAAGTCTGTTTGTTCCTTGGCCATGCAGGTTTCTACAGGAGATTTATTAAGGACTTCAGTAAGGTAGCATTACCTTTATCCAGACTACTGCAGAAAGATATTGAGTTTGAGTTCAGTGAGGATTACATGCATGCAAGCATTTGATAAGCTGAAGATCGCCCTAACTCAAGCTCCAATTGTGAGAGGACTAGACTGGAGCCAGCATTTTGAGATTATGTGTGATGCCTCCAACCATGCAGTAGGAGCGGCACTGGCTCAGCGTGACGGTAAGGATCCTTTCGTAATAGCTTATGCATCTAAAACCTTAGACGCTGCTCAGTCTAATTACACTACTACTAAAAAGGAGCTTCTTGCTATTGTTTTTGCTCTGGATAAATTCCGAGCCTATTTACTTGGTACTAAGGTAGTAGTGTACTCAGACCATGCAGCTTTAAAATATTTATTAGCTAAAAAAGAGTCCATACCAAGGTTAATACGTTGGATACTGTTGCTGCAAGAATTTGACTTAGAAATTAAGGATAGGAGTGGTAACCAGAATTTAGTGCACTACAAAAAAAGAGGCCTATGGTCACGGTAAAAAACTGTGATCATAGCTAGTAAAAGGGTGAACATAGATCTATGGTCACAGTTTTGGACCTATGGTCATGGTTTTTTACCGTAGCCTATTCTCTCGTGGCCATAGGTCTATGGTCACGGTTTTTTGATCTATGGTCACGGTTTCAATTTTCAAAATCTGACACTTTAGGCCACGTTTTTTTACCGTGACCATAGCCTTATCTATGGTAGCCTCTATGGTCACCCCTCTTTAAAACCGTGACCATAGCCTTATCTATGGTCACTCCTCCTCAAAACCGTGATCATAGCCTTATCTATGGTCACGGTTTTTGCCGTGGCCATAGCCTCTATGGTCACCCCACCTCAAAACCATGACTATAGCCTTATCTATGGTCACGGTAAAAAACCGTGACCATAGGTTATCTATGGTCACCACTCCTTAAAACCGTGACCATAGCTTTATCTATGGTCACGGTAAAAAACCGTGACCATAGGTTATCTATGGTCACCCTATTTAAAAACGGTGACTATAGGCTGTTGTTGTTTATGGGATTTAATTTTTTTTAAATTATAATTACATCCCAAAATAATGATAATCGTAAAATAAATCTAAAAATAAGAAACTCAATAAATCTAAATCATAAAAATTTTATTATAAGATATATATGTTTAATTTTTACTCTAAACAACACAAATCAAAATAAAGTGTAATTTATCCAATTACATGTAATACCTCAAAAAATACAGAACACATCAAAATATTACATTTACAAAACTAAGGTCATTGTAAGACTCATCCCATGTCATATATGTATGGAACATATTTTCTTTATCACATCATGTCTTCCTGCTAGCAAAATAAATAAACATGTTAGAATAGAGTAAAAATACATTTCATGATGCAGTACATATGCAGCAAACTAAGGCTATAAGATAAACTATGCTTATTTAGTTTCTTGCTTTTGGAACTTTACAAGTTATACTTGCTGTAGTAACTCATTGAGTTTCTTCATTGGTCAAAATAAATAAGTAATAAAAAAAAACTCGTTTCCATTATTAATACGAAGGCAAACTCTAAAAAACTATTTACACCGTCTATGTACTCGTTCTTAAATCTTGGTGAATCCATCCAATCTTTTGACAAAACATGATTAAACCTAATAATGCAAATATCTGAACTTACTTAATATGATCTAATGAATCAATTATAGTGACAATTTAGCTACCATATACACACTTACTACCTAAAAAAATAGAATATCAAATTATTTTATATGACAAGAATGATATAAACTTACTACTTAGTTCCTTTATTTTGAGATGCCATTTGAAGTTGTTATACACTGTGCCACAACAACTAGTCAACTCCTTTTGTCTTTATCAATCCAAAAAAATAATCCTGTATTCAAAACAAAACAAAAAAATCAAAGAAAGGTAAAGAACATTCAAGAGTAGGTAAACAAAATAATCAATTAATAAATATTAATCCTGAATTAATATAAAATACAAGATAATTTCTATTTTAAACTTCCTGAAAATAATCAGTCTTAAAATGAGGCATAATCAAGTATGTTCTGGAAAATATATGCAATTTAACAATTGAAGATTTTACATATCAATAATTAGAAAATATCTTGGGAAACATAGACCTATTTGAAAAATCAAAGAAAATAGATACAAAAATCCTTAAATAATCTGAAATTATTATGTTAACAAAATCGAAGTATATAAATAATCTTACTATAACAATTGATAGCTAATATGTTGAGATATCCTTGCTCCTTAGCTTATATATGAGCAGGATAAAAAAAGGTCTATACCCCAAACACTATATATGAATATATTTTTTCTTTGAACAAATTATGTATATCATCATTATAGAATAAACCACATATACTTAAGATGGAAGGCAACAATAATGCATGAAAAGTAAAATGAAAGAAGCTATCTGTTTCAAAACATATTTATATATGAAAAGACAATTTTATTAGAGTATTTAAGATCCTATAATAAGGGATATAGCTAGTTCTTTTAACCTCTATTTTTTCATTCTCAAAAGTCAAATTTAAGACTATTGATTAAAGAAAATGAGTATCTGATGACACAACTAGAAAATGGATTAATACAGACAGATTTACAGATGAATTTAGTGTTTATTATAGACGGAATTTTGGTTACCGACAAAATTACCGACGGATTTTGTCCCTCTGTAAAAGTCCCGTCGGAAATTATTTACCGACGGATTTTTTTTCCGTCGGAAAATTACCGATAGATTTTTACTAGTTACCGATGGATTTTCCGTCTGTAATTACAGACGGATTTTCAGACAAATTTTCCGTCTGTAATTACAGATGTATTTTCAGACGGATTTTTCGTCTATAATTATAGACGGATTTTCAGACAAATTTTCTGTCTATAATTTGAACTTTGGAAAATCATCTCACCCTCTGATTACAGACAGAAAATCCGTCTGTAAATCCGTCAGTAAGGTAAAATAGAATTTTTTTATATAATAGTCTATACTTTATATTGAAAAGTAGACATCCAGAGCTTTCCAGTAATATATAATAGTCTATACTTTATTCGGAAATTAACGACGTAAATTGGCGTTGAACGCCAAGTACATGCTGTTGTCTGGAGTTAAACGCCAGAAACACGTCATGATCCGGAGTTGAACACCTAAAACACGTTATAACTTGGAGTTCAACTCCAAGAGAAGCCTCAGCTCGTGGATAGATCAAGCTCAGCCCAAGCATACACCAAGTGGGCTCCGGAAGTGGATTTATGCATCAATCACTTACTCATGTAAACCCTAGTAGCTAGTCTAGTATAAATAGGATAATTTACTATTGTATTAGACATCTTTTGACAGTTTAATCTTTTGACTGTTTAGTCTTTGATCATTCGGTCTTTTGATTATTGAGGGGGCTGGCCATTCGGCCATGCCTGAACCTTTCACTTATGTATTTTCAACGGTGGAGTTTCTGCACACCATAGATTAAGGGTGTGGAGCTCTGCTGTACCTCAAGTTTCAATACAATTACTATTACTTTCTATTCAATTCTCTTTTATTCTTATTCCAAGATATACGTTGCACAACACTTTGATGAATGTGATGATCCGTGACACTCATCATCATTCTCACCTATGAACGCGCGTGACTGACAACCACTTCTGTTCTACCTTAGGCCGGGCGCATATCTCTTAGATTCCCCAACAGAATCTTCGTGGTATAAGCTAGATAGATGGCAGCATTCATGGGGATCTGGAAAGTCTAACCTTGTCTGTGGTATTCCGAGTAGGATCCCGGGAATCCAGAAAGTCTAACCTTGTCTATGGTATTCCGAGTAGGATTCCGGTATTGAATGACTGTGACGAGCTTCAAACTCCTGAAGGCTGGGCGTGATGACAAACGCAAAAGAATCAAGGGATTCTACTCCAACCTGATTGAGAACCGACAGATGATTAGCCATGCTGTGACAGAACATTTGGACCATTTTCACTGAGAGGATGGGATGTAGCTATCAACAAGGGTGATGCCTCTAGACGATTAGCCGTGCAGTGACAGCGCATAGGACCATTTTCCCGAGAGGATTAAAAGTAGCCATTGATGATGGTGATGCCCTACATACAGCTTGCCATGGAAAGGAGTAAGAAGGATTGGATGAAAGCAATAAGAAAGTAGAGATTCGAAAGGATTCTAGCATCTCCACACGCCTATCTGAAATTCCCACTATTGATTTACGTAAGTATTTCTATCCCTTTTTATTTTCTATTTATTATTAATTTTCGAAACCCATAACCATTTAATCTGCCTAACTGAGATTTACAAGGTGACCATAGCTTGCTTCATACCGACAATCTCTGTGGGATCGACCCTTACTCACGTAAGGTATTACTTGGATGACCCAGTACACTTACTGGTTAAGTTGAACGGAGTTGTGTCCACACATAGCCAAGAGCCATAATAATGATTCCATACAATAACAAAGAGTACTACATTGATGTGATCACAATTTCGTCCACCAAGTTTTTGGCGCCGTTGCCGGGGATTGTTCGAGTATGGACAACTGACGGTTCATCTTGTTGCTCAGATTAGGTAATTTTCTTTTCAAAAATCTTTTTCAAAATTTTTCTTTTCTTTTTCGTTTTTCCAAACTTTATTTTCGAAAAAAAAAATTAATAAAAATCCAAAAAAAATCATAAAATCATAAAAATAAAAAATATTTAGTGTTTCTTGTTTGAGTCTTGAGTCAATTTTTAACTTTTGTGTCAATTGCATGCTTTAAAAATTTTTCTTGCATTTTTCGAAAATTCCATGCATTCATAGTGTTCTTCATGATCTTCAAGTTGTTCTTGACAAGTCTTCTTGTTTGATCTTGATGTTTTCTTGTTTTGTGTCTTATGTTGTTTTTCATATGCATTTTTTGTTTGTTAGAGTCCATGCATTAAAGATTTCTAAGTTTGGTGTCTTGCATGTTTTCTTTGCATAAAAAATTTTTCAAAAATATGTTCTTGATGTTCATCATGATCTTCAAAGTGTTCTTGGTGTTCATCTTGACATTCATAGTGTTCTTGCATGCATCATGTGTTTTGATCCAAAATTTTTATGTTTTGGGTCATATTTGTGTTTTTCTCTCTCATCTTTAAAATTTCAAAAATAAAAAAATATATTTTCCTTTTTTCTCTCAAAATTTTCAAATTTAAAAATCTTATCTTTTCAAAATCTTTTTCAAAAATCATATCTTTTTCATTTTTTTTCTATTTTTCGAAAATTTCAAAAATCTTTTTCAAAATAATTTCAAAATTTTTTTCTTATCTTTATATCAAATTTTCGAAAATTAGCTAACAATTGATGTGATTGATTCAAAAATTTGAAGTTTGTTACTTTCTTGTTAAGAAAGGTTCAATCTTTAAATTCTAGAATCATATCTTGTAATTACTTGTTAGTTAAGTAATTAATTTTAATTTTAAAATTAAATGTTTTTCAAAATATCTTTTTCTTAAAAATCTTATCTTTTTATCTTATCTTTTCAAATTTTAATTTAAAATCTTTTTCAACTAACTAATTAACTTTTTGTTTGTTTCTTATCTTTTTCAAAACCACCTAACTACTCTTTCCTCTCTAATTTTCGAAAATATCTCACCCTTTTTTCAAAAATTCTTTTTAATTAACTAATTGTTTCATGTTTTAATTTTAATTACATCTTATCTCTAATTTTCGAAAATCACTAACCCTTTTTAAAAAAATTATTTTCGAATTCTCTTCCTCTTCTCTTCTTCTATTTAATTATTTAATTACTAACACTTCTCTTCATCTCTCTTCATCTAAAAAATCCGAACCCACTCTTCTTCATTCTTCTTCCCTTTCTTTTTCTACTAACATAAAGGAATCTCTATACTATGACATAGAGGATTCCTCTTCTTTTCTTGTTTTCTTCTCTTTCATATGAGCAGGAACAAGGAAAAAGGCACTCTTATTGAAATTGATCCAGAACCTGAAAGGACTCTGAAGAGAAAATTAAGAGAAGCTAAGTTACAACAATCTAAAGGTAATCTTTTAGAAATATTAGAGCAAGAGAAGGAGATGGCAGCCGAAAATAATAATGATGCAAGGAGAATGCTTGGTAACTTCACAAAGCCAACGTCCAAATTTGATGGAAGAAGCATCTCCATTCCTGCCATTGGAGCCAATAATTTTGAGCTTAAGCCTCAACTAGTTGCTTTAATGCAACAGAACTGTAAGTTTTATGGACTTCCATCTGAAGATCCTTACCAGTTTTTAACTGAGTTCTTGCAGATCTGTGAGACTGTAAAGATGAATGGAGTTGATCCTGAAGTCTACAGACTCATGCTTTTCCCTTTTGCTGTAAGAGACAGAGCTAGAATATGGTTGGATTCACAACCCAAGGATAGCCTGGACTCCTGGAATAAGCTGGTCACTGCCTTCTTGGATAAATTCTTTCCTCCTCAAAAGTTGAGCAAGCTGAGAGTGGATGTTCAAACCTTCAAACAAAAAGATGGTGAATCCCTCTATGAAGCTTGGGAAAGATACAAGCAGCTGACCAAAAAATGTCCATCTGACATGTTTTCAGAATGGACCATATTAGATATATTCTATTATGGTCTATCTGAATTTTCGAAAATGTCATTGGACCATTCTGCAGGTGGATCTATTCACCTAAAGAAAACGCCTGAAGAGGCTCAAGAACTCATTGACATGGTTGCAAACAACCAATTCATGTACACTTCTGAGAGGAATTTCGTGAATAATGGGATACCTCAGAAGAAAGAAGTTCTTGAAATTGACGCTCTGAATGCCATATTGGCTCAGAACAAAGTGTTGACTCAACAGGTCAACATGATCTCTCAAAATCTGAATGGATGGCAACATGCATCCAACAGTACTAAAGAGGCAGCTTCTGAAGAAGCTTATGATCCTGAGAACCCTGCCATGGCAGAGGTTAATTACATGGGTGAACCTTATGAAAACACCTATAACTCATCATGGAGAAATTATCCAAATTTCTCATGGAAGGATCAACAAAAGCCTCAACAAGGCTTTAACAATGGTGGACGCAACAGGCTGAGCAATAGGAAGCCTTTTCCATCATCTTCTCAGCAACAGCCAGAGAATTCTGAACAAAACACTTATAATTTAGCCAATCTAGTCTCTGATCTGTCAAAGGCCACTTTCAGTTTCATGAGTGAAACAAGATCCTCCATCAGAAATCTGGAGGCACAAGTGGGCCAGCTGAGTAAGAAAGTCATTGAAACTCCTCCCAGTATTCTCCCAAGCAATACAGAAGAGAATCCAAAAGGAGAGTGCAAGGCCATTGATATAATCAATATGGCCGAATGCACAAGGGAGGAGGAGGACGAAAATCCTAGTGAGGAAGACCTCCTGGGACGTCCCTCAAGCAAGAAAGTGTTTCCTATTAAGGATCCAAAGGAATCTGAGGCTCATATAGAGACCATAGAGATTCCATTAAATCTCCTTCTGCCATTCATGAGCTTTGAAGACTATTCTTCCTCTAAAGAGGATGAAGATGTGACTGGAGAGCAAGTTGCTCAATATTTAGGAGCTATCATGAAGCTGAATGCCAAGTTGTTTGGTAATGAGACTTGGGAAAGTGAACCTCCCTTGCTCATTAGTGAACTGGATACCTGGATTCAGCAAATTTTACCTCAAAAGAAACAAGATCCTGGCAAGTTTTTGATACCTTGTACCATAGGCACCATAACCTTTGAAAAAGCTCTATGTGATCTGGGGTCAGGGATAAATCTTATGCCACTCTCTGCAATGGAGAAGCTGGGGATCATTGAGGTACAACCTGCCTTGTTCTCATTATAATTGGCAGACAAGTCCTTAAGACAAGCTTATGGAATAGTAGAGGATGTGTTAGTAAAGGTTTAAGGCCTTTACATCCCTGCTGATTTCATAATCTTAGACACTAGGAAGGAAGAGGATGAATGTATCATCCTTGGAAGACCTTTCCTAGCTACAGCAGGAGCTGTGATAGATGTCAACATAGGTGAATTAGTCCTTCAATTGAATGGGGACTACCTTGTGTTTAAGGCACATGGCCATCCCTCTGTGACAAAAGAGAGTAAGCATGAAGAGCTTCTCTCAGTTCAGAGTCAAGAAGAGCCCCCACAGTCAAACTCTAAGTTTGGTGTTAGGAGGCCACAACCAAACTCTAAGTTTGGTGTTAAGACCCTATATCCAAACTCTAAGTTTGGTGTTGAGACTATACAACATTGACCTGATCACCTTGTGGCTCCATGAGAGCCCACTGTCAAGCTATTGACATTAAAGAAGCGCTTGTTGGGAGGCAACCCAATTTTATTTATCTAATTTTTATTTTTTATTTTTTTTATTTTATTCTATTGTTATTTTGTGTTTTATTAGGTACATGATCATGTGGAGTCACGAAAAAAATATAAAAATTAAAAACAGAATCAAAAACAGCAGAAGAAAAATCACACCCTAGAGGAAGCACAAACTGGCGTTCAACGCCAGTAAGAAGCATCTGGCTGGCGTTCAACGCAAGAACAGAGCATGAATCTGGCGCTGAACACCAGAAACAAGCAACATCCTGGCGTTTGAACGCCAGGAATGTACCTAGAGGAAAAGCTGGCACTGAACGCCAGTAACACGCATGAAACTGGCGTTCAACGCCAGAAACATGTTACATATGGGCGTTGAATGCCCAAAATGTGCATCACTCGGCGTTTAAATGCCAGAATGGTGTGCAATGGCATTTTACATGCCTATTTGGTGCAGGGATGGAATTCCTTGACACCTCAGGATCTGTGGACCCCACAGGATCACCTCAGGATCTGTGGACCCCACAGGATCCCCACCTAACATATTCCCACCTTACCTCCTAATCCTATTTTACTCTTCCCAATAAACAATCCTTCCCAAAACCCTTCACCAATCACCTCCATCCACTCTTCCCCATAAACCCCACCTACCTTCCAAATTCAAATTTTCTTTCCCACCCAATCCCACCCTATATAGCTGAATCTTCACTCTCCCCTTTCCCTATATAAACTCCTCCATCCCACTTCATTTTCACGCAACACAACCCTCTCTTCTCCCCCTTGGCCGAATACACATTCACCCTTCTCCTCCATATTTTCTTCTTCTTCTTCTTCTCTTCTTTCTTCTCTTGCTCGAGGGCGAGCAATATTCTAAGTTTGGTGTGGTAAAAGCATAAGCTTTTTGTTTTTCCATTACCATCAATGTCACCTAAGGCCGGAGAATCCTCTAGAAAAGGAAAAGGGAAGACAAAAGCTTCCACCTCCGAGTCATGGGAGATGGAAAGATTCATCTCCAAAAGCCATCAAGACCACTTCTATGATGTTGTGGCAAAGAAGAAGGTGATCCCTGAGGTCCCTTTCAAGCTCAAGAAAAATGAGTATCCGGAGATCCGACATGAGATCCGAAGAAGAGGTTGGGAAGTCCTAACCAACCCCATGCAACGAGTCGGAATCTTAATGTTTCAAGAGTTCTATGCCAATGCATGGATCACTAGGAACCATGATCAAAGTATGAACCCGAGTCCAAAGAATTATCTCACAATGGTTCGGGGGAAATACTTAGATTTTAGTCCGGAGAATGTGAGATTGGCGTTCCACTTGCCCATGATGCAAGAAGATGCACGCCCCTACACTAGAAGGGTCAACTTTAATCAAAGGTTGGACCAAGTCCTTATGGACATATGTGTGGAAGGAGCTCAATGGAAGAGAGACTCCAAAGGCAAGCCAGTCCAACTAAGAAGACTGAACCTCAAGCCTGTGGCTAGAAGATGGTTGGAGTTCATTCAACGCTCCATCATTCCCACTAGCAACCGATCTGAAGTTACTGTGGATCGGGCCATCATGATTCATAGCATCATGATTGGAAAGGAAGTAGAAATTCATGAGGTCATCTCCAATGAAATCTACAAAATAGCCGACAAGCCCTCCAACACGGCAAGGCTAGCTTTTCCTCACCTTATTTGCCATCTATGTTACTCAGCTGGAGTTATCATAGAAGGAGACATCCTCATTGAAGAGGATAAGCCCATCACCAAGAAGAGGATGGAGCAAGCAAGAGAGACCCTTCATGGTTCTCAAGAGATGCATGAGGAAGCTCATCATCAAGAAATCCCTGAGATGCCTCAAGGGATGCACTTTCCTCCCAACAACTATTGGGAACAACTCAACACTTCCTTAGAAGATTTGAGCCACAATGTTGAACAATTAAGGGTGGAACATCATGAGCACTCCATCATTCTCCATGAAATAAAAGAAGATCAAAGAGCAATGAGGGAGGAGCAACAAAGGCAAGGAAGGGACATAGAAGAGCTTAAGGACATTGTTGGTCCTTCAAGAAGAAGACGCCACTAAGGTGGATTCATTCCTTGTTCTTATTTCTTTCTGCTTTTCGGTTTTTATGTTGTGTTTATCTATGTTTTGTATCTCTACTTCATGATCATTAGTATGTAATAACTATGTCTTAAAGTTATGAATAATTCCATTAATCCTTCACCTCTCTTAAATGAAAAAATGTTTTAATTCAAAAGAACAAGAAATACATGAATTTCGAAAGTTGTCCTTGAATTTAATTTAATTATATTGATGTGGTGACAATACTTTTTGTTTTCTGAATGAATGCTTGAACAGTGCATATTTTTTATCTTGTTGTTTATGAATGTTAAAATTGTTGGCTCTTGAAAGAATGATGAACAAGGAAAAATGTTATTGACAATCTGAAAAATCAGGAAATTGATTCTTGAAGCAAGAAAAAGCAGTGAATAGCAAAAGCTTGCGAAAAAAAATATATATAGAAAGAAAAAGAAAAAAGCAAGCAGAAAGAGTGTGCTTAAGAGCTCTGGACACCACTAACTGGGGACTCTAGCAAAGCTGAGTCATAATCTGAAAAGGTTCACCTAGTTATGTGTCTGTGGCATTTATGTATCCGGTGGTAATACTGGAAAACAAAGTGCTTAGGGCCACGGCCAAGACTCATAAGTAGCTGTGTTCAAGAATCAACATGCTTAACTAGGAAAGTCAATAACACTATATAAACTCTGAGTTCCTAGAGACGCCAATCACTCTAAACTTCAAAGGAAAAAGGTGAGATGCCAAAACTATTCAGAAGCAAAAAGCTACAAGTCCCGCTCATCTAATTAGAATTAATATTCATTGATATTTTGGAATTTATAGTATATTCTCTTCTTTTTATCCTATTTGATTTTCAGTTGCTTGGGGACAAGCAACAATTTAAGTTTGGTGTTGTGATGAGCGGATAATTTATACGCTTTTTGGCATTGTTTTTAGGTAGTTTTTAGTAAGTTCAAGCTACTTTTAGGGATGTTTTCATTAGTTTTTATGTTAAATTCACATTTATGGACTTTACTATGAGTTTGTGTGTTTTTCTGTGATTTCAGGTAATTTCTGGCTGAAATTGAGGGACTTGAGCAAAACTCTAAAAAAGGCTGACAAAAGGACTGCTGATGCTGTTGGAATCTGACCTCCCTGCACTCGAAATGGATTTTCTGGAGCTACAGAAGTCCAAATGGCGCGCTCTTAACGGTGTTGAAAAGTAGACATCCAGAGCTTTCCAGCAATATATAATAGTCCATACTTTATTTGGAAATTAAAGACGTAAATTGGCGTTGAACGCCAAGTACATGCTGCTGTCTGGAGTTAAACGCCAAAAACACGTCATGATCCGGAGTTGAACGCCCAAAACACGTTATAACTTGGAGTTCAACTCCAAGAGAAGCCTCAGCTCGTGGATAGATCAAGCTTAGCCCAAGCATACACCAAGTGGGCCCCGAAAGTGGATTTATGCATCAATCACTTACTCATGTAAACCCTAGTTGCTAGTCTAGTATAAATAGGATAATTTACTATTGTATTAGACATCTTTTGACAGTTTAATCTTTTGACTGTTTAGTCTTTGATCATTCGGTCTTTTGATCATTGAGGGGGCTGGCCATTCGGCCATGCCTGAACCTTTCACTTATGTATTTTCAACAGTGGAGTTTCTGCACACCATAGATTAAGGGTGTGGAGCTCTGCTGTACCTCAAGTTTCAATACAATTACTATTACTTTCTATTCAATTCTCTTTTATTCTTATTCCAAGATATACGTTGCACAACACTTTGATGAATGTGATGATCCGTGACACTCATCATCATTCTCACCTATGAATGCGCGTGACTGACAACCACTTCCGTTCTACCTTAGGCCGGGCGCATATCTCTTAGATTCCCCATCAAAATCTTCGTGGTATAAGCTAGATATATGGCGGCATTCATGGGGATCCGAAAAGTCTAACCTTGTCTGTGGTATTCCGAGTAGGATCCCGGGAATCCAGAAAGTCTAACCTTGTCTGTGGTATTCCGAGTAGGATTCCGGTATTGAATGACTGTGACGAGCTTCAAACTCCTGAAGGCTGGGCGTGATGACAAACGCAAAAGAATCAAGGGATTCTACTCCAACCTGATTGAGAACCGACAGATGATTAGCCGTGCTGTGACAGAGCATTTGGACCATTTTCACTGAGAGGATGGGATGTAGCTATCAACAAGGGTGATGCCTCCAGACGATTAGCCGTGCAGTGACAGCGCATAGGACCATTTTCCCGAGAGGATTAAAAGTAGCCATTGATGATGGTGATGCCCTACATACAGCTTGCCATGGAAAGGAGTAAGAAGGATTGGATGAAAGCAATAAGAAAGTAGAGATTCGAAAGGATTCTAGCATCTCCACACGCCTATATGAAATTCCCACTATTGATTTACATAAGTATTTCTATCCCTTTTTATTTTCTATTTATTATTAATTTTCGAAACCCATAACCATTTAATCTGCCTAACTGAGATTTACAAGGTGACCATAGCTTGCTTCATACCAACAATCTCTGTGGGATCGACCCTTACTCACGTAAGGTATTACTTGGATGACCCAGTACACTTGCTGGTTAAGTTGAACGGAGTTGTGTCCACACATAGCCAAGAGCCATAATAATGATTCTATACAATAACAAAGAGTACTACATTGATGTGATCAAAATTTTGTCCACCAATACATCAACTATTGTCCTCTAATTAAGTCAAAATATACAATAAAGTTGCTTAATTAGGTTCTAAAATTGAAACTTCATCTGTACAAAAACCATTCATCATTATTGTGTCTATTGATTCAAACAGTGTGCATTGTGCTTAAAGGACCTTCTTCCTTTATAATGTGAAGGATTTGTTCATTGAATGTTCTCCTGGACAGAACCATATACGAGAGAATCAAACCCCAATCATAAACAATATAACTTAATTCATGTTTGTAAAATGTAAACTTACCTATTCAGTTTTACCAACTCAAATAAAAATTTAACTATCTTGAAAAGTTCTCCCTCAGTTGCACCAACAAGGCTTTCCAAAAAGGTAGATAATTGTGCCTTATCAACAATGATATTCCTGCAAGTACCATCTTCTTGCATGCATTTTAACAAGATCTCAACCGCAGCAACCCTCTCCTCTGCCCATTATGCTCCCAAACTGCCAACTATAGCTTCAATTTCCCTTTCAGATAACACAGCCTGTGCAACTGAAGATACAATGCTCTCTTCACTACTTCTAACAACCTGTGCAAGTAAAAGTACTGCAGCTAAGTTTATTAAATAGGGTGGTGGTTTCAAACATTTTGCAGATTTTTGTGGTTTAAGGATTTTGGGAGTACTCAGGGATTTGTTTCCAGTTCTAACCAGATTCGGGGTCCTCTTCGAACATGAAGTACTAGTGATCACTCTTTCTGCTTTTGATTCTGAGGAGGAACAAGTCAAACTCTTGTCAACCAATGAAGATTCAGTTTCATCAGCGAGTGATGCCAAGTTTTGTGAAGAGTTTTAGGGTTTGAGGATTGTGGGAGAGACTCTTCGTGGATAAAATGGTGCGTAGGAGGAATTGCTGCAAGAACCACTACTCAAATTCAGATCAATAGAAAGATGAAACTTGGAAGGAACATAGGAAAAACAAAACCAAAAAGAGAATTTCAAAATCAAGAAACTTGTTCCATGACTTTAGTGCTATATATATGTGTATATATATAAATCATATGCATAAACTTGACAACATTCTGCCATATATATATATATGTGTATATATGTTTATCTCTACTTATACTAGGGATAATAAAAGTAGAACTGATAATAAAGGAAGTACAAATTCATTCCAAAGCAAACCATATATTGGAACAGAAATGACTGCAGCAGTCCAAATCAGTCCACTCACATTTCTATTGCCATTGCAACACTGCAAAAAATTAATCCATTTGCAAAACACCGCATAGGTCAAAGTGATGGTAGATGTTACCTTCCATATTTCTCTGTGAGTAAGGTAATTTTTATCGAGATCAAATATTCTTGCATAATTGACACCAGCCTGAGAAAAAAAACCATAAGTTGATTCCCCAAAGCCAAACCATTAAAGCCTACATTGCAAAAATAAGATGAACACATTGATACAACAAAGGATGCAAATAACAAATTAAAATATCATTTAATTCTCTCAAACCCAGATGCAGATATGCTCATGGATAAATAGACTCTAGTAGAGAGGAAAACTAACCGCAAGAAGGAGCGGGTTAAAATACAAAAATGCCTCATATATAAATAGATCCCGCTTGTCAGCACTCATTCTCATGACAGAATCCCATCCAATATGCAATTTCACAATGTCCAATAAGATTGTGGCAATACAAGTCATTAAGCTCAGTGGAATAGGAGATACAGACCTTGCAACAGATGAAGGCCCAAACAAGGAACAAGAATACCTGGAAATCCATCTCAATCAGATCTATAAAAGAGTAAAAGAACCAGAGCAGAGAGAGGGTAGAGGTGGAGGGAATGAAGAAAAGCAGTAGAAGGTGGCATGCAATAGGGATAGAGCCAGAATTGCAGCTCACATTTACAATTATTCTTCTATCTTCAAAAGCATCAAATTCAAATACAACAGTAAAACCACAAGAATGAAATGTAAGCATTCCATCAGTGAGTCAAACAAGTTTGAATTTGTTGAGAACGACGTCACCAATACATGATATAAATGGTATTATCTTCAAAAGTATGACAAGGTATAAAAACCTTGAATCTCCACAGGAAAATAGGCGAGGGCATTATCCCAGAGGCACTAATTGGTGCCACGCCACCCTTGGAATCGTTCACCTCCCCGGAATACAAGAAACCCTCCTCAGCACCATTTTCCACCTTATGCTCATCTGGTTAAAACAAACTATGTAAGTTGTACAGGACCAAAGCTAAAGTAGAAAATATGTACACAATGAAAAGTTAAGGAAAAAAAAGTAGCATATATGCTATTAAAAGAAAAAAATCAGTTACCAAGATCAGACACAACAGCTCTGCTCCCAGATTTCCTCAAATGCGAACTATTAGCAGGAACAGCAAGTCCTCCAAACATAGATGAAAAAGTTCAATCCACTATGCACTAATTGCGGCAATAACCTGCGAGCATTCAGAGAAAATTGAGTAAAGAAATCAACATAATTATCAGCAAATAGAGGATTATCAACATAATTATTAGTAAATAGGGGATTATCAGCATGCTCATTACATATCATTGAGGAGCTAACATTGTAAGATTTTAGAAACTATTAACAAACAAACAAAAAGACCTTATACATTAAAGATAAAAATTTAAACCGGTGTTGTGTGCGTTGAAATGATGAATTAAGCAGATCTATGAAGCTTTGGAGAGAGAAAGAGAGAGAAAGTGGCGTAAAGAGTAGACAACGAACCTAATCGAACAATCGGTGTTGATGTGAAGATGAATTTTGCGTGGAGTGTGTGTGAATAAGGGATCTCACATCATGATGGTGATGGAGCACGATTCTGAGGTTTGAAGAGAATCAGAAGAAGAATCAAAAGAAATGAGTAAAGGCCATGCATAATTTTGTATATATATATATATATATATATATATATATATATATATATATGGCAAGACTTGAATGTTCAAGTATCATACTTACTCATGGCTACTGCAGGAGGAAGAGCAAATTGAAGTAGTAAAAGAAATTGATATAATGGATCATGGTGGATCAAGCTATAATGAGTAGCACCTTTAACAATTCCTATACCTATTGCTGGCAAGGCAATAAATCTAACTATAGTAATCCCAATAACAAGTGGAAGTTGCTTTCTTACTCCCTCTAAACCTGAAAATTAAAACATCGAATTATTTTAGTTTATACATATCATAACATTTATTTGCAATAGAGATGAAATGACGTTATTATTGCTTACCCTTAACAAGATTTGCACCAACCAACAAGGTCATTGCTGGAATTGCTGCATCCTTGCAAACCAACAAGAGATTATAACCGAATTATTAGTTCAACATGACTAAAGAGTCTTGAATCACAAAAAGAGGTGCATTTTCATCAACTAATACTTTTTGAAATTGAGGAACAATTCCAATTATTAAACCAATTATCTGCATAATGAGGAATTGTATATAGTCATCCTTGCACTTTACAGACATGCATGTACGTCCCATCTTATTGAATCAATCTAATTTGATAAAAAAGAAGGAAAAGAGAATTGAATTGAATGACTTAGAATTAATAAGGTTAGAGATAGAGGGTTGTGTCAGTTGTCAGGTCATATAGAACACTCTATATGATATTTCATTCGAAATCAAAATAATCTTGACTCTTCAGCCGCACAAATATGCAAGTTAAGGTGGACTAGTCCTCAAAACACTCTTTCTGTTATGGAGGAAGAAACTTAGTTTATGAGTCACCAAACAACATGCAATGCACTCATGTTAAACAAAACAAAACAAATTAAAATTAAAGGAAGCTTAGAACCTACAGGCACTCATGCAATGCAATTTCCTTTCCATTATTTAATAGCCCCTGAAGTAATTAGTAAGAGTCAGCATGGTAGTTATTAATTGCTCTACCTAAAATTTTCAATCTACTAAGAAGAAGTGTATAACTTAAGAAGCAAAAAAAGGGTACCTTATATATAGAATCAAATCCACCTTGACCAAGTTTATTGTCAGGGGAGAAATAATCTGTTGCAGCAGCTATTGAGCTTAGATCAAAGAATGGTAAATCTGAATTTTGCGTACTATCAAATTCTTGTAGATTGGTAAAGTCCTCAAAACTAAGACGAAATGAATACTTGCGATCCGTTCTTCTCCATGCCATGATGAAATTTGAACAACTTAAAGGGTAGGCATGAAGAAGCCCACATTAAAAAGTTTGAGCAGAATTCTTAACTTACCTTGTTTCTTGGCTTTCAGAAACCAATAGCGCAACATGACCACCAGAAACAAGAATAAGAAAGTTGAAACTCCCAAAAGTGCTAACATCCCTTTCTTGCTTAGAGAACCATGGCGATTTTTTTGCATATTGAGCTAGAAAAAATGTTGAACATAACAATAACAACACAATAAGAAAACTCATCAGAAGAAATACCAAGAACAAAAACAAAAAATAAAAACTAAAAAATAGGAAAAAAATCTCAAATCTTACCTCAGAAATAAAGGGAAAATGGCGTATGGAGGAGGTGTGGGAGGAGGGGCACAATGTGATTGTCGACGACAGCAAGCGACGCAAAGTTATGGCAACCGCAACACCAACTCAATGATGGAGGAACATGCCACACCTCGGTTCATGGCTCTTCAGATCTACTTCCAATGGAGGAGTGAAGGAACGGTCATGACTCGTGAATGAAAGTGAGGAGGAAGGGCAGTGGCAGAAACAACACCGAGAGAGAAGAAGAGCGCTTAGACAGAGGAGAAGGCCAACGAGCTTCCAAACAACGGCGACACAGCTTCCTACGACAGCGACGGATCTTCTACGGTAGCGGTGGAGGCTGTGTTTGTGTAGGGGCTGCGGTGGCTGCGCCGCTGCAGAGCTGTGAGGCTGATGCGGGGGCTGCGTGGCTGCAGTGGTGGCAGAGACTGCGGTGGCTGCAGGGTGAAGAGTTCAAGGGATGAGGGCGAAGAGGAGTGAGAATGGTGTTTGAATGGAGTGTGAAATGGGTGGTTATAAAATTAGGGTTTTCAATATTTCTGACGGAAAATTTAAATTACAGACGGATTTTCTGTCTGTAATAATTTAATAAAAACGCAGCGTTTTGTCTATTTAATTACAGACAGATTTTTCGTCTGTAACCATTTTTCACTGAAAAAAATTAATTTTTTCGACGGAATTATCGATGGATTCTCTTTTCCGTCTGTAATTTATGCTAATCCATTTTTTTGTTTTCCGACAAAAAATCCCTCTGAAATTTCTTCTGTATTTCAGTGGAATAAAATCCGTCGGAAATATTCGTTTGTAATAACTAGTTTTCTAGTAGTGTGAATACTAGTTAATTAAGATACTAGATCTCTTCTCTCTGTAGCTTTGTCTTCGGATGAACACAGCATAGGGCTTAGCTTTATTAAGCTTATAAAGCTTGTTAGAAGTTGTTAATTAGAAATGTAACAAGGCTATTGATATATAAGATTTTGGTCATGCATAATCATCAATAATATTATTATGATAAATCATGTACTAGTTATCAACTTAGTAAGACTATATATATAACAATAAGCACATACAAATCAGATATATATATATATATATATATATATATATATATATATATATATATAAGGTTATTAATTAAGATGGAAATGAATTAGATGAAGTATGGTTCAAAGTTGAAACTTTGTGTTTGCATATTTATAAAGTTTTGCAGTGCTGGAGAATATAACAAGACCAACTTCTGCATCGCAGAAGATAGCAAGCTCCTTTCTTTTATTCTATTTTATAACTCAAAACATTCAAATAGATACTTACTATAGATGATAAAAAATACATGATCCACAAACTGATGCAAATTATTTAACTCTCACAATGTCCAAATTCCCTCAGATTAACCAGTAACTTTTTCAATCACTCCCACCCAAAGCATCCTAAACTAGAAGACATTCCCTGATTGTAAAGGAAATTAAACTTTTCCCATATTTCTCAAAAGTTTTTTCACCAAATATCTGTAGCATAGCATTCATTTGAAGCAGTAAGAATAGGGTAGCATAACATTCATTTGAAGTACTAAGAATAGAGTAGATGATACCAAGACACACATTTCACATGGAAAACATTAAACAATTACATAATCCTAAATAGAATGAAGTACTAAATTAGCAAATTAGAAAACTTATATACTAAATCTATAAAAATCAGCCGCATTTAAAAGGAGAATGTAATGAGAGACAAGCATGAATGCATCATACATAATATTCCTCTAAAATAACTAGACATATTAATAGAAGCAGCAGCAGTAGTGCTACAATAGATTACAAGCATATGCCCCTAACTAATAAATGAACAAATTACAAGCCTTAAAAGTTGAAAGTTAAAAGTCAAACTTGCATTCCATTTATTATGCTTCGGTTACAGGGTATCCCTATAGGTATTAATACACTTTCAATTAGAATCACAGGATATGATAGATAGCTAAAGAGCAACCCTAAAGGGACTCTCCGAATGCAGATCAATGCTCGTTAGAATTGAAATTATGAGATCAAATTGAAAAAACTTAACTAATTGTAAAAACTAAACTAATTAAATTCTTGTGGTTTCTTTGCAGACATAGGGATAAAAATATCAACATGGATTAAGAACGCAACAGAGTGTTTGTAGAAAAGAAAAGAATGAAACTTACTTGGAATACTCAATGGAGTGAGTGAGTGCTGACACGAAGAGCTTTGAGGGCTTTGTACACCAGGCCTGTGAAGCTGGCGATTTGCAGATTTAGGGAGAGCTTTGAGGCTTCCACAATGATGACACGAACAGCGATGAGTTTGAGGCTTTGAAATAAGCTCCAGGATGACCCAACGGACGCCAATGACAGACGGTGGGCAAAGCGGAGCTGATGCCCAGCTTCACGGGTTGGAGCAAGACGATAACGGACAGTGTGGGCTTCGAAGCTGGTGATCAGCGACTGGGTTTTGCACGACGAGAGGGAGGAAGAGGGTGCGTGGCTAGGCAGGAATGAAGGCTTGCCCAGTTCTCTTATTTTTTTAACCATAACTTAGGAACTTATGAGCTGAAGGATTTGGGAAATTTGGGGGGAACTTACGAGGGAATGGGTAAAGTTGGGGAGATGAGGGAATTTGGTTGGGGGGAGGGAGGGTGTTTGCACGACGTCATCTGGGTAAAAAATGTGAATTTTTAAAAGGAAGAAAAATGATTCCATTTTGGACAAGGTACTCTGTGGTCACCCTTTTTTAAAAAACCGTGACCATAGATACTTTTTGGTCACCGTAAAAAATCGTGACCATAGATTCCTTTAGGCCACCCCTAAACCGTGACCATAGACCCTTTTAGGTAGGGGTGTGCAAAAGAACTAGTTTCACTAAACTGAATTGAAACTGAACTGAAACTGTTTTAAATAAACCAATTTTTTTAAATTAAAAACTGAACTGAAACCATAGTTTTTATGAAAACCAGTTTATTAAAAACCAGTTTTTATGGTTCAGTTTAGTTTTAAACCAAATTAAAACTGGTTTTATTTAAATTCTAAAATTAGTTTTTACATACCCTTTCTCTCTCTTTCCCTTCACTCTCTCTCCCCTTCCTCTCTCTCTCTCTCCTCTTTCTCTCCCTCCGCTCTCTCTCCCTTTCTTCCTTCTCTCCCTTCTCTCTCTCTTTCTCTCTCTCTCTCCTTCTCTCTCTCTCTCTCTCTCTCTCTCTCTCTCTCTCTTTCTCTCTCTCCTCTTTGTCTCCCTCCTTCTCTCTCTCCCTCTCCCCTTTCTCTCTCTCTTTTCCTTCTCTCTCTCCCTCTCCCTTCTCGTCTCTCTTCCTCTCTCTCTCCTCCTCTTTCTCCTTCTCTCTCTCTCTCTCCCTCCTTTCCCTATCTCTTCCCCTTTCTTTCTCTTCCTCTCCTCTCCATCCTCTCTCTCCCCTCCCATCTCTCTTCGTCTTTCTCCCTCTCTCTCTCTCCTTTCCCTCCTCTCCTTTTCTCTCCCCCTTCCTTCCTCTCTCTCTCCTCCCTTCTCTCTTCCCCTCTCTCTCTCTCCTCTCCCTCCTCCTCTCTCTCCTCCCTCTTTCTTCCTCTCCCTCCCCCATTTCTTCTTTCTTCCCCTCCTCCCTCTCTCTCTCTCTATCTCTCTCTCCTTTTCCTCTCGCTCCCTCTCCCTCCCTTTTCTTTTTCTCCCCTCTCCCTCGCTCCCCCTCCCTTTCCCCTTCTCTCTCTCTCTCCCCCCTCTTTTCCCTTTCTCTCCCCTTTTGTTTTTCTCTCTCCTCTCTCTCTTCTCTCTTTTCCTTTTTTTCTCTTTCTTCTTTTTCCCTTTTTTCTTTCTCTCTCCTATTTCTCTCTCTCTCCTTCCCTTCTTTCTCTCTCCTCTTCTCTCTCTTTCTTCTCCATCCTCTCTCTTTTTTCTCTTTCATTCCTTCCTTTCTCACTTTTCTCTTTCTCTCTCAACTTTCTCTATCTCTCTTCCTCTTTTCTCCAAAATAAGAGAGAGAAGGAGGAAGAGAGAAAAGAGAAAAAAGAAGAGAATGAGAGATAAGAAAAAGAGAGAGAAGAGGAGGAGAGAGAGAAAGAGAGAGAAAGAAGGGGGAGAAAGAGCGCAAGAGAGAGAGGGAGAGAAAGTGAGAGAGACAAAGAGAAAGAGAGAGGGA